>NC_136591.1:19352008-19459508 GCF_910589615.1 Taurulus bubalis | reverse complement strand
AATGAAACATAGTTTCTTACATTTTTACTTTTTATTGAAGACTTGGTTTTAGCATTAAGGAGAGACTTCCGCAAGGAAACACATCGTTTAGATAAAATACTTGTCTTAATGTAAGTAATCAACTGGGGAAGTTTCATGCTTGTGTAGTAAATGTGACTTCATAATTCACCCTTGTTCTTAGTTGTGGTTCTATACACTGTTGTGTCATGCAGTTATTTAAGTAATGTGTTATACACGTAGGTATTACTGTTTAAGAGTTCGGCTGTGGTTGATGACGTAAGCCCCGATGCTTGTTAGGCTAGAGGGCAGTTTTTTCGAGATGTAAAATAAACGAGACACGACTTGTGTTCTCAACTGAAGGAATTGCCTTTTGCTTTTAAATGCAAGTTCCTCACTGGTGACCCCGACGTTTGTTTGCTCGGCGTATTCGCAAACACGACTCGACCATGGCCGCGAACGCTGTTACCCTCAAACTCCCCGAATTCTGGGAATCGTCAGCGTCGGCGTGGTTTGCCCAGGTGGAGGCGCAGTTCGCGTTGCGGAAGATAACCGCTGATGCAACACGGTACTACTACGTTGTGTCGGCTCTCGGTAACTCAATGGCGACCCGGGTGGTGGGTCTCCTTAAACAGCCTCCAGCTACGGAGAAATATGCAGCGCTCAAAGCCCACCTGTTAAAGACTTTTGAACTGTCCGACGCTGAGAGAGGTAGCAGGCTTTTCTCCCTCCAAGAACTGGGTGATAGCAAACTGTCTGAGCTCATTGACCGTATGCTAGATCTCCTGGATGAGCACAGAGCCGATTTTCTTTTCATCCAACTTTTCCTGCGTCAGCTGCCTTCCCAAGTCAGAGCTGCATTGGCCAACACCACAATCACTGACTGTAGAAAACTGGCTGAAGAGGCTGACATTTTTTTCCTGGCAAGCCAAGGGCACTTGGTCATGGCGTGTTTTCCCACGCACGTCGCTCCTGTGACAATGTAGGATTCCACACTTGTCGCAGCAACTTCTTCTCATTGGCAGCAGTCTTCTTCAGGCTTGTGTTTCTATCAGGAGAAGTTTGGACCGAAGGCTCTTAAATGCCGCTCACCATGCAGTTTCGGTGGCCAAACGCCAGGGCCGGCGCTCATTAGTGGAGTTTTCTAACATGGAACGCCTTGAAATAGTCCGCCGATCTGACAGCCCGTGGGCGTCACCCCTTCACATCGTGCCCAAACCTGGTGCCGGCTGGCGCCCATGTGGTGACTACCGGCGGCTTAATGAGGCAACGACACCTGACCGATACCCGGTCCCGAACATACAGGATTTTTCAGCACACCTGGCCGGTATGGTGATTTTTTTCTAAGGTAGACCTCGTGCAGGACTATCATCAGATGCCCATGCAATCACTGGACATTCCGAAAACGGCGGGTAGGTGGGGGCCTGGCAGCCGCTTGCTTTCTTCAGCCGCCAGCTGCGCGCTAACGAGCGTAAGTACAGCACTTTCGACCGAGAGCTGCTGGGTCTCTACCTCGCCATCAGACACTTTCGTTTCCTGCTGGAGGGTCGACACTTCACCGCCTTTGTCGACCACAAGTCGCTGGTTTTCGCCATGGCCAAGGTGGCCGAGCCGTGGTCCGCCTGCCAGCAACGTCATCTGTCCTACATTTCCGAGTTCACCACGGATTTACAGCACGTAGCCGGTAAGGTCATTCAGGTGGCGGACTGCCTGTCACAGGCTGTGGCAGGTGCAGTCCATCTTGGTCTGGATTACAGCCGCATGGCAGCAGACCAGACCACAGACCCAGACATGCACACCCTGAGGACCTCGACTACGGGTTTGAAAATAGAGGATGTGGTTTTTGGTACTTTTTAATGCAAGTTCCTCACTGGTGTCTATTTTCTTCCTTTTTTAACTGTGACATCTCCTTTTAAGCTGGAAAGCAGGTTCAAGAAGGAGGGAAAGCATTAGGCATTTAGTTCCGTTTATCGGGAGATCAGAAGCGTCATAGAAAGTTTTTGTTACGATGACCGAGACAACAAGATGTGAATCTCTCTGAGTCGCTCGGCAGTGCAGAGAATGTGCTTCAGGTTGACGTGACCTCCCAAGAGCCCGTCAAGCGTCTTCATCACTTTACCTGCAACAATCTGCTCTGCTATGATTCAGATTGTCATTTCTTTATCTCTGGCCTTTGGGGAGATCATATGTTTGTCCTCGTGAGGCCGATCTCGCATCAGCTTTGATATTTTTGTTATAGCATCTTTGACGGCTGAGTCTCGCTGCTCTTAACCGGCAAATTGCTTCTAGCTAAAGACGTTAATTCTAAACCCCGATATGTTATGATCCACTAAAGAAAGGCACAATCCAAGATGAATAAATACACCTTCTTCTTATCTTCGCAGCCATCTTGACTGTCAGACTGTCTGTCTGTTGGTCTATTTTGGGAATTTTGAGATTGAAAGTTGTCAGTATCAATCAAGTGTTTTGTGTTCATTTTCACAACAAATTTGATATAAAAAAGGGGGGAAAGTAAATAACTAAATTACAAGAAAATAAAGATCGAGATAGATAGATAGATAGAGAAAGCATATATATATATATATATATATATATATATATATATATATATATATATATATATATATATATATGCTTTCTCTACATTGAATGATTCCCCTTGAATCTCTATTGGCCGTTTGATATTTTTAACCTCGATCTCATCAAAATAAAAGGAAAGACCTTTTTCCATTTTCTGCTTGATATTTTTTGGCAATGATGTTTATAATTGTCTCTCTGATTTGATTGTGTTTTCTGGAACATTTCTGTGTATACCTCTCTGGCCTCCTTAAAATGTTGCTTGGCTGATTGGATCTTCATTTTTTTTGTCTTTTGTGAATTTATTTTCTCGTCCTATTGTCGTCTGGTTTCCCAGCCTGGTCCATTCATCTTCGCTGGATCTTTATACTGGTCTTAAACCACCATAAACATGACCATGTAACTCGGTAGTTTTATAATGCAGGTTGATTTAAATCCCTCATTTGTGTCTCTTCTTCTTCTTCTTTTTCTTCTGCAGCGGAGAAGGTGTCGTCTTTGGGGAAAGACTGGCACAAGTTCTGTCTGAAATGTGAGCGCTGCAACAAGACGTTGAATCCAGGAGGCCACGCTGAGGTGAGAGGACATGAACAGAAGGGGGCGTCTGAGAGTAATGAGTTTAAAGTTTACACTGTAATTCCCACATTTATGTGTTATCATTAATATTAGGTGGCAAAGGATTGCCATTCTTTTAAAGGGTAACTTTGGTATTTTTCAACCTGGGCTCGATCTTCCCATGGTTTTGTGGGAACTACTATTATTTTTAAATTGGTTCAGTATTGAGTGAGAATCTCATGAATCGTAGCCCCATGAATCGATACCAGAGCCACTTATGTGACATAAAATCATTTCCATTTTACATGTTCATAACACAATTCAACCATAAATATTAACATAAACCATAAATATGACTCGAGAGGACTCGAAAGTGACTCGAGAGAGAGCTCCCCAAGTTATGGAAATATCACTTTTTATATCCCTAGCTTCAGGGGGGAAAAAGTGGCCCGGGAGTTACTGTCAGACCAGCCCACTCAATACGGTGCGCTGCCCACTTAATGCATCGCACGTATCGACCAGTCAGTGGCTTACTTGGAAATATATCCATACACTTAACATTATTTTGGACGATTACAAAGAGATCACATCATATATGTTTTTTTTCTAACATTTGGCTACACCAATTTGCCTGGATTGACCCATGAAATATAATGATCCTGGCTATTGTAACAGTCCAAGGTAGGTATACTTGGTATTTATATTGGACTTTGTTAGATTAATATGCTTAACTCTGGGCTAGTATCAGATGATACGTATAACTACAGAGGCTTAAGGAATGAACGTCAGCAGAGAAAGACCGCACTATAAAGAAACTGGAATCAGAGGGTAGAATCAGTACAAACTATATTGTAGAACAGAACATATGATGGGGTGTGAACATCAGTGGTATCAGTAGTGTTGTGTGTGTGTGTGTGTGTGTGTGTATTGAAGGTGCATAACAAAACAATAAGTTAAGTAACAGAACCTAAACTAACTCTGCCGACCCAGGTACATTATAGTCACATGGTAATGAAAACTATATCATCAGTCCCCTTAGTACCGCGCCGCACAGAAAGAATGAAAAAAAAGAGGTTTTATTTTGAAGAATGGCCGGATCCATCCGTCTGTGCGTCTGAGCCTCTTAGTGTTGACACATGTCAAAGACGCTACGTGATTACATTACCCCGAAAATGAAACTTTAATGTACGTTTCAACTCTGCCGGTGTTCTGGATTAAATTAAGGCAGAATATCCTGAAATCGGCAAAAAACTCTGAAAACCTGCAAGCAACATCCAAACCATGAGTGTGAATACAGATCGCGATCAGTAGTGTTGCATGCTGGGTGTGGAAACCATGAGTGTGAGTACAGAGGCGAGGAGTAGTATAAATGTCAGTCAGTGATCGTCTACATCATGTATTAGAGTCAATTTAACGTGTTCTGTGAGCCATAGAATATAGTTGTGGCTGGTGATGTCAGAGGGAGGGCCGTTTGGTGATGGACGTGGGCCGAGCTCCCTGGTGTCCCCCGTGGCCAGTCCGCCCCTGCCCAGCTTGATGCCACACATGATTAGCCAGGCCCGGCAACATGGGTGGACCTTGGGGTGCCGGGCCCGCCCTGGGACTCGGTTGGCGCCCGCCCTGGACGGACCAGCCTGTCAGTCACTTATCACACGTAAATGCAAATAGTCGCAGACTATCTCCTTCGGGTCCGGATGGACGCTATGCGGAGGAAGAGAGGCGGTCTGCGTTCAGCGGGAGAGACCAGGAGAGGTCCGCTCTGCGGTCAGCTTCAGCTGCGCAGGGAACACAAACCTGGCTGCGCTCGCGCCGGACAGGCTGAAGGGACACGCAGCGAGCAGGGACAAGTCGAAAGGTTTCAGCATCGAGAGCATCTTGTCGAGCAGCGAGGACGAGATGCGCAGCGGTGTCCTCAGGTTGTCCGCGGCGCTCGGCAGCACCAGCTGTACCAGATGGGGTTCCCGCTCTGCTCCTGTCCCTCACCTGCCCCGACACAGTGCTGTATTTTACATGAGCACAGCTCAAACTTTCATGTATTTGACTCAAAGTACAAAATAACGTGTAAACTCTGTATTTAGCTTTGCATGATGAGACAGCTTACTGCTCTTCTCACCCTCATCTGCATTAATGACAGATACAGTTTTACGCATGCGTACTTGTCAGTTATTGTTTGTGTTATACTCAAAAAAGGTTGCTCCCCAAAGTGTATGTCTCAAATTAATTAATACAACTCAAAAGTAAAGTAGATGATGTGGATATTTAGAGAAAGCTCTACACAGTGTTTCTCTCTGTAAATCAGTGCAGCTGAACATCCAATATGAGAATAAAGTTTAGTGCTCAATAATGTGACCATGTTCCACATTCCACTCTGTTCTGAAGGCCGTGTCCAAAAAGCAATGTTTTCTTAATTTCTGTTGTAGGCTAGCTGTTGGTCGGCCATTTTCGTCGTTGCTGCATGCTGCGCTGCTGTGCTCCACTCCGTCTTGGACAGTGTGTTGTTGTTGAGTGATAAGATATCAACCACATTGCATTTTTTTTCATGCAATGAGGTTACCACGAGCCACCACGGACGCGTTCGAATGAAAGTCACCAGTTGACACGAGTTAAAATGTTCATATCCCTAGCTTGATGACACACATGATTGGCGCACCTTTCTCTGCAAGATATCAACCACATTACAGCCAAAACACTGAAATATGACTTACTTATGGATGAAACAATATTCCACATGACCTTGCCTGGTATGTATTGGTGCATCTGCTTGAGCAGAGCCCCTCTGTTGTGGAACCAGATGTGTCCAAGGTCCAGGAAGAAGGCATTTTTGCTTTCAGGGACCTAAACCTATGGTTCACGAAATGTGCACTAAATGAATTACTAAAAATATTTAACTTTACTTAATCAAAGTCAAACTTTGCAGAGATACTGTTAACACATAGTGCTCTTTTAGCGACCATATGCATAATTAAAAAGAATAAATACATCTAGGAAGCGTTTAAGTCTTTTCGGAAACATTTTTTTTATTTCCTGTGTTCTATCATCAACCAATAAAGCAGTAACACATACTGTTATATGAACATTTTAACTAGTCTCACACGTGTTTTCTGTATATTATACCTTTTGAAATGATTCCAACAGTCCTTGTGGTTGAGGAGATATTCTGTATTTAGTATGGGTATGCAAAATCATTCGGATTTTTTGAAAAAAAAATTTTGAAAAAAAAAATTAACTGGGTGATTTACTGTAGGATTTAATTTTCAGCATTTGACTGATCAGCACAGTGAAAGGTGTGGAAGTAGTGATTAATAGTTTACAACAGAAGGGGAACGATCCGTCTGCACGAGTGTTGCAATAAATCATCTTAATAGAGAAACTATTTGCAGTCACAGGCTGCAGCGGTTACAGATACACTTATGCCGTGTTCACACCAAAACAGTTGCAAAATATTCGCGCGTCCAGATTACATGTTAAGTCAATGCACAGCTGCGTTAGGTTGCGAAAAAGCGAATTTTTCGCCGGGCGTCGCGATAGAAGCGAAACGGCGTCGCAACGCTGCTTTTTCGCTGGCGTTCAAATATTTCAACTCCAGCGAATAATTCGCATGACGCGTAGTTGCGAAAGCCAATCAGCTTTGAGAAGCTCCGCCCGGCATCACCGCCGTTACTGAATGAAACTGCTGGCCCACTGAAGGAGCGCTGGAAACGGCTTCATTCAGACACTCGTCCTGGAGGAGTCGGAGCTGTGTGTGACTACGGATAATGTTATGAACCCAGACACGGGGCGGTTGATGTTCCGACGTGTGTGGGACTTCCTCAACAAGTATAAAGCAGAACTAGAGGTTATTTCAATGCTGAATGGCGGAAATAGTAAATGCTTTCACAAACACGGAGATAGAAGCTCCGCCCGGCATCACCGCCATTCCTGCCGTTACTGAATGAAACTGCTGCTGGTCCGCTGAAGGAGCGCTGGAAGCGGCTTCATTCCGACACTCGTCCTGGAGGAGTCAGAGCTGTGTGTGACTAAGGATAATGTTATGAACCCAGACACGGGGGTGGTTGATGTTCCGACGTGTGTGGGACTTCCTCAACAAGTATAAAGCATAACTAGTGGTTATTTACCTGGTGGATGAAGGAAATAGTAAATGTTTTCAAGACACAGAGATAAGCCCCGCCCCCTTTCCCCAGCGATGGTTGCGAAAAAACGGATTAACCACATAGAGCGAATTTTTCACCTGCGGCGCGATATAGGCGAAGTGGCGTTGCGAAAATTCGCAACTGTTTTGGTGTGAACACGGCATTAGTATGAAGCAGTGGCGGGCCATGCATTTTATACCTAGGCCTGCTGTCTGATATCGTATACATAAATACGCGCATGACGGGATGCTGTTCGGCACTGTGCAGCGGCAGCTTCTTCTTCTTCTACAAGTATAAGTGGCGGGTCGCAACCAACTTGACTAGGTGCATACTGCCGGCGCCACCTAATGTACCGGAGTGTGTGTGCAGGGTGCTTTGCTGTCTCTGCGAGGAATCACAGTACAGAACCCCCTCGCTGGCCGTCACCATGTGTTTAACCGGCGGAGAGAGAGAAGAGAGAGAAACATAGAGAGAAATAGAGGTGAGATCTGATTGGATAAAGAGCATTAAGGAGCGGGCTTGAGGTAGACCAGCTCGCTGGCCAGACCAGAAGCAGACAGACTAGGCATGAGAAACAGACAGGAGACAAGAGCTGTGCAATGAGCAAATAAGCCAATAGGGAAAACTAATTATAATACATATGTATTTGTGAAAAAAAAAGGAAATTATAAAATAGCTATAACTTTGTGATTCTGTTTAGACCAGCAGAGAAGGCTTAGCAGGCCCTGACGGCCCGCCACTGGTATGAAGGTACATTACAACCACAGTAGAATTGGAACTGTTTTTGGGGCCTTTGATTGAAGAGCAGATAAGCTCAGCAGGAAGTTCGAGGTTTCCTTGTGGTCAAACTTGAACAGTTACTGGGACTACAGATGCGAATTAGCTGTAGCTAAAATCTGGTACAGTGCACACCACAAGGAAGCCACATACTTCCCGTTGAGACGACATTCTCCGTTGTCAAAGGTCCCCAGTAAAAGTCTCTGCCTGAGTTTAAGGATTTGTTCACTACAAGCGTATCTGGAACAGTTTATTAATCTTCGAAGTGTCTCTTTCTTTGCTGCAGTTTGTCCACATAAATGTAATTTTAAACCAGCTCTCGTTGTGACTGTTCAGTAATACTTTCAGTCCATCTGTGGTCCGAGATGTGTTGCTCAATTCAGCGCCTACACAAGCGTTGAGCTTAATAACTTAGTGGCCTGTTATTTACAACTATGATAGTTTCTGTGGCTTCCTTGGTCTTAAAATAAGCTTTTAATGAGGAAGTACTGTTTCTTAAAAGTAGTGACCGTGACTTCCCCCCTAGGTTTGGCGACATTTTGAAGCCTTGAGTTAAATTGAGCCTTGAGCTAAATACAACCAAATAATGATATATTTTATTTCTCTGAATAAGACATTTTGATGGCGACCCAAATATTTTTTCTGAAAAAACACAGAGAAAAGGTTAAAGTTGTAAGACCGTTGTAGCAACCTGTCAATCACCTTGTAGTCCCACCCTAAAGCATCCCCTTTATGGTCTGTTTACTCTAAATGACCATAATTTACTTAATGAACATCATGCTGTATTGAAGAAGACTTGAAACTAGAGATTGAGACATAAACTCATGTTTACAATGTTTACTGAGGGAATAAATCAAGAGAGAAGTAGAGTAATTTTCTATAGACTTCTATACAACCAGAGGAGTCGGCCCCTGGTGGTCAGAAGAGAGAATGCAGCTTTAGGACACTTCAGCATCGGCTTCGCTTTTCAGACCTTTGAGCGGGTGGGCGGTTCTTGTGTTTTCTACGGACTCGTTTTGATGAAGCCAGCAATGTAACACAAGTTATGTTTGAAAAGGGTCAAACACGGAAAAGTCTCCATTTGATTTAAACAACACATTGTTCTCACAGAGAGCACGGTGTGTGTCATCTCCCAGGGAACAGGCCGCCACAGAGTTTAATTAAATGAAATGAGTGTAAACAGATCGAGCCGATGCTCATATTTAGCCCTGTCGTGCGTTATGAATTCCTGCGAACAGAGAACAAAATTATTATTTGGCATTACGTGAATCCAAACAGACTAAATACAAAAAAAAGTTGTCGGCTCACTTTCCCTCCCTCTTGTGTTTTGCAGCACGACGGGACACCTTATTGCCACAAGCCCTGCTACGCCGCCCTCTTCGGACCGAAAGGTGCAGCTTCTTGTTCTTGTTCTTCTTCTTTTTGAGTAAAAAAAACATATGTATCAACTCTGCGTTGGTCACATTTTCATGTCCGTAAAATGCAACGTTTTGCCACTTACGCCCAGGAGTGAACATCGGCGGAGCCGGTTCCTACGTGTACGACGCGCCTGTCAACGAGGCCCCCGCCGCCATTTCCATGGAGACGGATGGCAAGCCGCAGGGGGAGACAAAAAAAGCTCCCGCACGGGGACCGGTGAAGGGTGAGAAATATGTGCAGCAGAAGAAGACTGCCAACATTTTGGTAGAGTATGCTGGAGTCTGGAGGGATGAAGATGTTTGGTTCAGGTCACTTTAGTTTTTGGGGATGGAGGAGAAGAGAAAGTAGAGGGGGGGGGGGGGGGGGGGGGGGGCAGAGCGATGGAAATAAAGAGGATAAGAGGGATTGTGTGTATGCTGTACCTTTTTTTTGTAATAATAATAATACATTGCTCCATTTCAATCAGCTGCAAGCTTCTCCTCTTTCTCCGGAGGACCCAACATCTGCCCCAGATGCAACAAGACGGTGTATTTCGGTGAGCAGATTGGCGTCTTCGTATCTCACGGTGTTGGAATGTGTCAAAGTGACTAAAGTGGCCAGTTTCCATGGTGACTATCTCCATGGTTTGTGTGTGTGTGTGTGTGTGTGTGTGTGTGTGTGTGTGTGTGTGTGTGTAGCTGAGAAGGTGTCGTCTCTGGGGAAGAACTGGCACCGGCCCTGTCTGCGCTGCGAGAGGTGCAGTAAGACTCTGTCTGCCGGCAGCCACGCAGAGGTGAGAGATGAGGCTATGATGTCACCACGTTGACGTCGCTCGTATTGTTTTCATCACGTTAAAAATAAGTGTGAGGAATTTCAAGGTTTTCTTCTCTTACCTGTTGCAGCACGATGGACAGCCGTACTGCCACAAGCCGTGCTACGCCGTGCTGTTTGGGCCCAAAGGTATGACGTCAGGAATACAGCAGCTGGAGCTCAGAGAGCCTGCTTAAAAAAAGAAGTTTAACACTGCGTCCCCAAACAACAGCCTGCAGGAGGCCATTTTAGATCTACTCATATTTATCAGAGGCAGTCCTGTCAGTCAAACCTCGGTGGAGGGAGCCAAATAAATGAGCTATATATCTTGTAAATGTGCTTATTAACCCTCTGGGGTCTTGAATCACGCCGGTGTAATTGACAGTGTTTACAATTTTTTAAATATTCATATCTTCACGAAAAAACGGCGGAAAAATAAGAATCCTCTGCTGTTAGATCCGCCAAACTCTGTAGTTTCCGCCCCCCTCCTCTGTGTGTTCTTACGTGCCTGTAACAGGAGCTGACACTCTGTGGAGTCTGTGTCGTGCTACGCCTTTCATCGTGATTTGTCAATTCAGGTGACATTTTGTGTGAAACTACCCAATGAACACTCAGGAAATCCCTAATGACCCACCCATCCACACTGCAACAATACACTGTTTTTTAGTCATATAGACAGCACACTACCCAGCTAAAAACTAGTGTCTTCTTGCAGTGTACTGCAGAACAACACTTGCCACAGACGGACGGCACAGCACCTCTGCTCCGCTCAGCTGTTCAGTTTTACTCTGCGCTACGCGACACACGACCATGCGCTGGTAAACAGTCCATAGTACACAGATACATACGCAGTACATATGTTGTTCTGAAAACTGTTCTTGAAAAAACAAAACTAAAACTGAAACATGCACATTATGTAAACATTGTGAATAGTTTGTTTTTCTATAGTACATATTTTGACTCAAATATATAGTAAATATTTTGTTTGAAAACAAAAACTGTTGTAATATAAATTTTTCATTTGGTTTGGTTTGGTTACTTTATAGGTAGACTTGGTTTGCAGTAATTAAATAGTAGAAAAATTAGGCATCCGTCTCGACATACATTACAACAAACACAGACAACATGACAAACATGATAAAAGTGGGCCGGTGGGCCGCTTCACTTCTGGGCCGGTTTTATTTGTTGACATTCGTCACGTTAGTCCATCTTCTCTTAAAGTGGGCTGCACACGTTCCGCATTCTGACACCGCAGCCTCTGCATGGGTTGCACCATGCGAGGAAGTTCACCCCTCCCAAATAGAGTTGGTTCGGTCCGTAGCTCGTCTTTTCCAAAAAGTTTTCTCAGATAGGCTACCGATAGCTGGGCCGGCCCGCCTGCAACAATACGCGTCAGGGAGGATGGACGGAGGAAGAGGGCAGGAGGAGCTGAAAAAGCCAGGTTGAAAAAAAGAAAGGCATTGGAGGAGGATGCTGCCAAATGTGCCAAGCTTACCGATTTATTTTCAAGAGGACAAACACAAGTGGCAACTGGTAAAGAGAGACAAAGGCCTATTGATTAGCAAACGTTGTAGCCTTGATTAATATCCTTGTAGCGTTGTCAACCAATTCCCAAGCAAAATATTAAATTGAATTAAAATATTAGCCTTTTTATATCACCCAAAATATGGCGATCCATAGACTTTGCAAATATTGATATATAATATTGATATTGAAGTATGTATTGAAGTAAATTTTCTTTGTAGTTTCGGAGCAGCAGATAAGAAAATGATGAGCCCGACATTTGCAATGAAGAGGCCATGACTACAGGGACAGGTAGAGAGGATAACAGAGGAAACAATATGAGTTAAAGTTATATATTGTAAGAAAGAGCAGTATATGAAAGTACTTGATGAACCAATATGCATTGTTTGCTCAACTTTGCAAGACAACTTGTGGCGTTACAAGGCGTGTGTGTGTTAATGTGCACAGAGAAGGAAATCCTCATGTCTATAAGCAACGACACAGTTATAGATACAGTGGCTGAAACCAGTGCACTGCTTAGGCGGTTACTGATGCTGTAGATGCTGTTGGTGCTATTCACAATGTAAGTGTATACTGTACTGTAAGTTGAACTGTAAACTTTAGTTCAATATGCCTTTTTGTTGAAGAGTGGGATACGTTTCAAATGTTTTATTTATTTATTTCTGCTTTTGTTAATTTATCAACCTATCCTTGTGGAATAGTGGAATATTTTTTGTGAACTTCTCATCTTAAGTGGATTATTATTGTTGTATTTAACCTTTAAATTATTTGTTGGACCATGGTATTAATAAAAAAAAACTACAGGATAGCAAGAGCTGAACTGTTGCTTCATTTATCCAATTTCCACTACCATGGAAAAAGTGGGCCGGTCTTGAGCCTGAAATTCCCGGGCTGAAAAGTGGCCCCACTCCGGCCCTGCATATATTCCACTGCTTTTGTGAACCTAAGACCTTTGGTAAACCAATTTCCATCACCATAACAGTTCGTCCACATGAGTAGAGCTATGTTTTCACAAGGAAGTTCACCTCCCATATTATTATTATATTTTTGGATCACTTTCTACTTGTGCCTTATGACTGAGATTGTTATGCAATTTTTGATGTAACACATGGGTATATATCACATATGCAAGAGCCTTTAAAAGGTAAATTTAAGAAATTATTAAAATCGAGAAAAAGGCCTAAGACCCTGAAGGGTTAATAGTGTTTTATGTCAATTTAGACCAGATTTCTTCTTAGTTTAGAATATTTACATTCATATTCAGTCTCACTATCTACCTCAGGTCTTCCTCTCTGCCAGGGGTTTGGTACATTTTGTAAAAAATGAAAAAATAATAAGTTTTAATGGAAAAAAAAGTAAAAAAAGGTCAAAGTGAATTTCTTGTACTACCTTGTCACTCGCAAGCGTCTTCATCATTTCGAGTGTTGATTGTTGAAAGAAATGTGGCTCAAGAATTAAAATACACGTTATATATATACATCCTGTTGGATCTGTCGCTCACACGGCCAACAACGTCTGAACATCAGGGTTCACACACACACACACACACACACACACACACACACACACACACCTTTTTGTTGAGGTTCTTCACACAGTTTGAAATCTTATGTTATTCTGTTCACAAGTCACTGAACCGTTTGTTATCATTTATTTAATATTATTAAATGAATTATAAGTCCAAACACATGATACATTTTTGTAAAATAAAGGATGAAAACATGTGAAAAGACTGAACATTTTTGTGTTGAGGACTTTTTTGGCCTTTTTTTTAAAAGGTTACATCTAACCTTTACTCCCTCCCCCACTCTCAGGAGTCAACACCGGCGGTGTCGGCAGCTACATCTACGACGAACCCGCTGAGGCGGAGGCCCAGCCCTGAGCCCTGAGGTCCACCGCCGCCTCCGACACCTCCAGGACCCTTTGTGTCTCTTTGGTTTGCCTTCTACGGTCGCGGTGACACGTGATATGCACCGGGGCCACAGGAATGGACATTTAGATGTTCTATTGTATTTGTATATTGTTTATATATATATATTTTTTGTACCGATACAAACTTGTAACATGTCCTCCGTGTGTTTTTTTTTAAATTTGCCTTTTAAGTTCCTTTGGTTCTCTCTGCCAAATAATTATGTCTCATGATTAATCTAGTTTATCAGACTTCTGTGCACTTACAAGATGTGCTGTGCGAAACGTACCGGCCCGCCAACGTGTTGTCAGTGTTTGTAGAACGGGTTCTTCCTGCTTCTAAGAGGGCGATGAGGTGTAGACGTAGCTGTATGCACAGAGACGTGCATTTTCCTGAATGTTATGAAGGTTTCAGCTGTACATCACGTTTTCTACAGTAAAACTGTGTGATACCAAACCTGTTTTCAGCGTCTGTGGCTATTTGTTCATTTTATTACCAATAAGAAACAATATAATGAGGCAATTTAGGCTTTTAGTGAAATAGACAATTTCACACACAATTATTTTTATTTGATTAATAACCAACTAAAACGCTAATTTCCCAGGGAGTGAAAGTCTTCAAATTGCTTGTTTTGTTTAAAAAAACACCCAAGACGCGAAACTATTACATTTACAACCATTTAAACAAAGAAAAGCAGCAATTTCCTTCAAGAAAGAAGCTGGAATCAACAAATATTTGTTGTTTTTGCTTGATAAACGATTAATAATTAATAATAATTCATTAAGAGAGCTACTAAAACCATGTTAACCTGCAAAGTATGCATAAACTATGGTGGCAACAATATAAAAAAAAACATACAATCTAAGAAAAACATGCAATATAAATAAAATCAACAACGTTTTGATCACATGAAATGAAATTGACCTTCGGTGACCTGAGAGGTCCTGGTTGGATTAAGCACGTCTTAAATGCACATACAGAGTGTCATCTATTTTATTATTATTATTATTATTATTTGTATTCTGTAATCAATATATTATCTCTTAAAACTTTGGTCTGCATTAGAAAATGTACAACCCAATAAAAAGGTAGGACGTCACTGACAGGATGAAGTCATAAACGCCTCTTAAAGGAAACAGATCCCCGGAAGTGGAGATGTGTTGCAGTAAACGGAATGCTGTCGGAAGTTGGGACAGTTTGTCTACAAAATAAAAGTATAGAAAGTTGCTTTTCAGTACGACACTATTACGATGTTGCTCGTCCATTTATTAGTAATAAATTATCTGTTTTATGATACATTATAAAATAACACTTATAAATCATTGTGATTGATTCTGTATGAGTCTCCAATATTACAGTTAATAGATTTAAATTTGACTATCTAAAATTCCCTGGTAAGCTAGTAATACCTTTTATACTTTTACTTGTGGTAAATTATTTTTACATTGTGATACTAAAGATACGTAAGTTAATGATCTGAGAGAAAACAAAGGGTCAACTGTGATTTATGCACACAGTGGATCTTTGAAAAGTTGTACTTAATGGCAAGTTTATTGCTGTAAAACATAATTAGAATCAGAACTATTTATTGCCACGTATATGTTGCACATTTGACTTGGTGAAAGGTAACAATAAACTAAATCTGAAAAACTACAATAACATCAGACATCATTTAAAAATATATATTTACATAAAAATAATATTAACATTTTAATCCTGTTTTTAATAGCAATACCACACAACCTATGATCAAACAATATACTGTTGTTTGAACACATATTTTCTTGGATCCCACAAATCCGCATTGCGCCTCTGTATTTGTCACCATAGCGTTTTATTTTGAAATTCCCCTAGAAGCTGCATGTCACGACCACGCTGCTTCTGTCCTCCTGCTTCAAAAACTCACTGGCACCGACGCCATCTCGGGCCAGAAGGACGTCCGTCGTTTTTTTAGCGGCAGATATTATTTGAAATAATATATATTAATACCAATTAGTTTATTAGTTTAAATTAAGGAGTATGTTGGACGGATCTCCGGCTTGCGGCGGTGAAGCAGACATCCGCAACGCCGAGAATAACAACCCGATGTCGGTGAAGACGAGGCAGGCGCTGCGGAAGAAGAAAGGAGGGAGTAAGCTGCGGAAGCCTCCGAGAAGCTGCCCTAACATCCGGCTTTCCGACCTCAACAACAACAACAACAACAACAACAACAACAACACCAGCAACCCTGCGCCCGGTACCGAGCTGCCTCTCGGTGCACAGTCCGCGCTCACGCTGCACAACCTCAAGCAGGGAGTGAGGAAAGAGGTGACGTCAACTTCCTCCTTTGTTGTTGTTGTTGTGGTTCTTCTTCTTCTTCTTCTTCTTCTTCTTCTTCTTCTTCTTCTTCTTCTTCTTCTTCTTTGATGCAGTTATTTTCTTTTTTTGGACAACTAGGACATTCGTCTAAGTCAAAGTAGTGTTTACACCTGCATTGTCATATTTAAGCAAATATAAATAGTGTTATATTGTTAGTCTTTTATTGTGGCACATTAAATATGTTAGTTTGGGAGTATTGGTCGAAAAAACAACAACAACAACAACAACACATTAGAAGACCTCAACTTGGTCTCTGTCAAAGTCTTGGAGACCAAATCATTATTCTCCTGTATAACATAATAACTTGTTGTAATCTTATTTACATTCCTGTATTTGTTATTATTATTTTTAATAGTTATATTATTATAAATCCCCATTAAAAAGATGGAGAAATAAAATAATGAGAATGTTGATGTGTTGTTGACATAAAGTGGGTTTAGTCCTCTGACGCAGTTACTAATCCTTGAGCAAGAATCAAAAGTGTGAACAAGTTGTTCTTCCTCTTTCTGCTGCCAGCTTCTGGGACGTTAAAGCCGCAGGTTGCACGAGGCGGACCGGCTTGTCTGTCTAATTAAAATAATTAAATACATAAAAGGGAGAGGAAGTTCATGTCGGGTTCACAACACACACAAAAAACACATTTTATTGTGTAGATATTGTATTGTATTGTATTGTATTTTTTTCTGTTAGTTTTTTATTTTAAAGTGTTAATTTAACAGGTGTGTACTGACTTTCCCTCTATAATAAATGTTCGGTAATTATTGAGTAATATATATATATTCAGAGTTTTAAGGGAATATATTGGCGAGTACAGGATGCGAACGTGGAGGAACTTTGCTGGTTGAGGTTTGAGTTTGGCAAATACTACTGAAGCTGCTTTTGCTTTTAAACCTAAAAACACATAGTTTAACTGTTCCAGTTAAAAGTATTCGTAGTATTTATAAGTGGTAACCTCAGCTCTGTTTCCTGAAGTGTTTTTAAAACTTTCTTTAAGTCTTTCTGACACAAAGTGGATCAATTAAAAACATAGAGTTCAACAGTAACAAAAGGTTTTTCTTCAACCAAAGAAATTCTTAGTCTACTTACAATCAACTAATCCATTAAACAGCATTTTAAATATTGTGTTTACCAGGGATGTGCTCGTAGGTTTTTGGGGAATAAGTCACTCGTGAAAAAAACATTATAAAAATGACTAACACAAATTCAAAGATCATGATTACAATATATATATTTATTTATTTGTATGCTTTTGATGCAGAATTCTAATCTCAACGTCGACCAACAAGCGTCTGGAGCTTTCAACCACACCTCATGGGATTCATCGGTGGGTGGAGTTAACTGAGCAAACTCCGCCCACCGATGAAGGCCATGAGTATTTAGTTTAAAGCTATGATTAAAAAAACAACAACTAGTAAATCCACCTTAAGTAAAGAAATAGAAACTAAGATTTTAACGGTCCAGGAGGATCTTGAGACAATTCATTTCCCAGTAATACATTAATAATGTTTCACCTAATAACCGGATTAATGATTCATTTTTTGTTGTTTTCTCAGCTGCTGAAATCCAAAGGCGGCCGATCGGAGCGAGGAGCGGCTCCGCCGGGTGGCCAAGCCGCCCAGATCATGATCACCCGGGGCCACAAGCCCAAGCAGGGCCTGAGCCTCGGGGTGGCTCACCCCGCCAAGAAGAAAGACCCCGGCGGCCCGAATAAGCCCCTCAACTCTGTCGTGAGCGTGCCGCCCGGCGAGGCCGCACCTGAACACCTCAAGGACGGCGAGAAGGTCTACGCCGGGGCCAAGTTCAGCGAGCCGCCCTCGCCGAGCGTCCTGCCCAAGCCGCCCAGCCACTGGGTCGGGGACAGCGAGCCCCGGCGGAGCGACCGGCGCCGAGAGCAGATGAGCGTTCACCTGAAGTCGATGCTGAAGGTCCGAGATGAGTCGTGACCGCGCCGGGTATCGGCCTCACGCCGAGTGATGACAATTGGGGGTGTGGGGGGAATGGGTATTACGTAGAAATCAGAGTTTGGCCTTTAACGCGCTTGCAATACAACGTCATGAGCTTTTATTAACCGTAGAGCGCGAGCGTCGGTTCAGTTTGGGACGCCAAGGAAATATGTTGTTGTTTTGTTACGTAAGAAAGTGTGCAGCGGGATGTTTACACGGTGCAGAGTGATGACGGCACTTTCTTTTTGATAAGGCGTGTGTGTGTGTGTGTGTGTGTTTCTTTTTTTAAAGAGCTCATCTTATTGTACAACATATATTTGTGTATATTTTTCCGTGTTATTTTAACAGAGATTATAGTTTTGTTACTGAGGTTTTTCCCAAAAAAAAAGAAAAGCCCTCATCGAACTGAGGCCCTTGTTTCGGCTCCTTTTAAACGACAAGGCTCAGCAAAACTTTTTTCCCGAACTGATGTTTGCACTGAGAAGCAGGACGGGCCAGATGTTTGGCCACCTGGTCGCGGGAGTTCTTTCCCTTTCCCCTTCTTCCTGAACGCGGGTCCAAACAGTGAGACGCTGAGAGTCGAGTCGGGGACCGTGAGGCTGCTGAAGCCGACGATGACAATGACGATGTGAAGAGTCGCACTCAACCATTATCCAGACAGAGCGCTGTTTATTATTTATATTATTTTTAATCTTTATTGCACTGACTTAAGAGTACGTTCAACATGTGAGTTTACATAATATTTTTCTCTTATTTCGCCCCCCCTCCAAAAAAACTAGGCTTTTCAAGAACGGCATCCAGGAGTGGGTGAATCTCAAAATGTGGGTTTTCTTTTTGTGCGTGCGGTGGACAAAAGTCTTTAACCATTTTAAACGTCCCAACTAGGCGATTACCAAAATGATCCAAGTACGTGGAGTGCCTGAGGAATTACCGATGTATATACCTATTTAGACAAAAATAGTTTGAGTAATTTGCTGCTTCCAGCTTCCAAAACATGAATCCGTTTCCTGTCTTGAGTCATCTGAATACGTTTGGGGTTTCTTTGGACTGTTCGTTGGACAGACCAATACTTTTTTTCTGACATTTTAAACGATACACGACACGATGAGAACTCATTAACGCGACGATGGTGGCCTTCGTCGTGGTCATAAAATAAACGACTCTGACGTAGAAACATATGTGAGCACAAGTAAGTGGTGAGTTTGTCTCGCTCTCTCCACCAGATGGCCGTTTTCTGAATGAAAGCAGGACGAAGAGGATGAGGAAGAGGAGGTTGAGCTGTTCTCTTGTCGTTCAGGTGTTTCCTCATCGTCGTTACACGTAAACTGTTTGTCGGCCTGCGTGGCTTCATGTGGACGCGACCTCACTTTTGTCTCGTGTCTTTTTAAAGAGGACTTTTGTTGTCGCACACTTCATTTCTTTAAGATACTTTAAAGCACAAATATTGTTTACCGAGATGCGTTGAATTTGCCGCAGATGACCTTGTGATTATGTCACACATTTTCTTTTTTCTTCTTCTGGTTATTATTATTTGAATGGTTTCTGTGGATGCAGGCACCTGCTGGATCTCGTTTCTTGACCTCCGTGACGTCATGTTAAGGGAAAATTATATTACCGAAGCAAAAAACTAAAATGCTCATTTTATTACAGTGTTTAAAAAAGAAATGTAATTCCAGTTATACGAACATGGTTAACAGCACACCCCCGTGCCACAATTTGGGACGGGAGGAAAAGTGTTTTATGAAGAGTTTCTTTCATATCTAAATTAAAAAATATATATATATATATTCAAATATTGGTTACCCCCTGTTCAATGTTGTTTTTGTGTTTATAACAGGAACCTTAGTCTTGTTAATGACAGAAAACAACATATGGTTATAAAATCCAGAGGTACAGTGTTTACATTGTATTTAGTATATTTTTATATATATATATATATATATATATATATAATTATTTTTTAAGTTAATAGTGAGAAAATTATTGAAAACTCACAATTTGACACAAAAATATGTACCAGGTGAAAATGAAAAAAATAATAAAAACACTAAATAAACCCAACCCGGCTCTAGATTTCCATTTCAGTGTATATATTTTGGAAAGATACCAGAATTAATGCAGGTGTTTTTCTGAGACTTCAGACAGTTTTATGGAAGCAAATAATGTTCATAATGATTTTAATCTCTCTAATCACCACTGAATATTTTATATTTAAACGCCACTGAATTTATAGCTGTGAAATATTTTTTTAAACTGAAGTGTCTGGATTTTAAAATGCACCCATATTCTTTGACTTGACATGAATTTTTAGATCCAAATAAATCTTAATGAACTTGGAAACTTGAACATTGAAAAAAATAAATGATACGTTGAAAACATAAAGAAATGCTTGTGAAAGTGACCTGTTACAGTAACGAGTATAACGAGCAACGTGCATTCCACTTAGTATTACCCATACCATTACTGCTTTTATTAAACTCCTGAAATTCACAGACGACACAAAGAAACAGTACAGGAGGTTGAACAGCTGGTCCTCTGGTGTGGTCAGAACAACCTGGAGCTGAACAAGGCCAAAACTGTAGAGATGGCAGTGGACTTCAGGAGGAGCCCCCCAACACTGCCTACTACTTCCTGCGCCAGCTCAGGAAGTTCAACCTGCCTCAGGAGCTGCTGATCCTGTTTTACACCGCCATCATCCAGTCTGTCCAGGATGCCTGCTGGAAAGATCACTACAGACCCTTCACACCCTGGACACAAGCTGTTCCAACTCCTCTACTCACCAGACACAGAAACGGCTTCTTTCCACTGGCCGTCACTCTTATGAACAGTTAACCAGATTCTTCCATCTGCACTATCTGCACTTTTTTGACTACTGTCTTTAATGTCTTTTTTTTTAAATCTTTTTTTTAAATTTATCTTGTTTACTGTATATTGTGTATAAGTACAAAGAGCAAAGTGAAACCGGAGTCAAATTCCATGTATGTGTAAACTTACATGGCCATTAAAGATGATTCTGATTCTACATCCACTGCTGCTGTTATTAACTGCTGTCGTAACTTTTTATAGGGCATTGAATATGCTGTAACTCTGTCCTCACCCTGCTGCCGTGTGTCGCACAAGGCGAAAAGCGGAAGACAGGGAAAAGAAGAAAACAACAAACTGTAGAAGATAGAAGTGCTCGCTTGCAACATGCAGCTACACAACTGCATTTCGTTGGGCAACCCTGTGTTGTACAATGACAATGAATAAAACAATGTAAGTGATTCCTTGATGGTTCCTACATCCTCAAGTTAAGCAGGTAGTAACCAAGTTCACCATCTTAGTTGTGTGTGTGTTAGCATGCTCACACATGCTAATTAGCACCAAACGCAAAGTGCATCTGAGGCCAATGGCGACGTCATTGCCTTTGCATTTGGGTAACAACCCAAACTAGAAAATTTCGCAAGAAATTTTGAAAGCTACTACTGCCATAAGATGTCGCAATATATATACATTACCGGTAGTGAGATGTGTTATTGAGGTACATATACATATATATATATATATATATATATATATATATATATATATATATATATATATATATATATATATATATATATATATATATATATGCCAACATTAGCTGTGAGGGCTTGATGGTGTAAATATGAATGGGACAGCATTTTGCTGCAACATATCACATGATTACATAAAAAAATATTGTGTACAATTGTGTATTTATTTTCTATTTAATACAATATTATATACAATATATAATACAATTGAGCTTTATGTTAAGATACAGTTAAATCATGGGGCTTTTATGTTGAAAGGGAAGACAGACAGGTAGACAGACAGGAGGCGTTACAATGCCTTTGACTGAATAGGCTCGTTCGAGATGAGCCAGTTCTGCGCAGAATCGATTGGCCGCGATCGGCGCGCAATGCATGCCGGCTAGATTTGTGTCCGACTTGGTCCCGACTTGCTCTGACGTCATGCACACGTGGTCAACGATACTCTCACGAGGAAATGCCTGGCTCTCGCCACATCAGAGAGCTGATTGGCTCTTAGATCTGACAGCAAACACCACGTGTTGTAGAAAATCCTTATTTTATGTGTAGTTGTAATACTTAACCCTCGATTATTGACTATTCAGCTCATGTTTAATCTAAAAACACATCTTGTGTGGTTGATAATACAAAATCGTATTTTTATAACACATATCTAAACCAGTAGTAATGTATTTCACAGGCAGACATAAAAATACCAAAGGATGCAGCTACACAGTCATTTCTACATAATATATATATATTTATAAACACATATAATAAATCCAAACGTGATCTGTAAACTACCAGTAAACAAAAGTTTGGAACTAACAGGAAGTACTTTTTTCCGTGACTTTCTGTGTATACTTTGAAGGCAGCTGACAACTGTCCGACTTGATTGCAGTTTTTTGTCTACGCCTCCTGCTGCGGCCGCCTGCTCTCGTCTGGATTCCAGGCGAGGCGCAGCTCTAACAAACGAGCCTAATATCTCCAAGTCATGTGTGTGCAGATTTTCTACCAAACCATCTGTTAAACCCCAGATTTCGAGGCAAAAACAAGCTCAAATCTCCAATATAGTACATTCACCAGAGAGGAAACAAGCAGCCGATCGCACTGTGCTTGAATATCTTTCTGGACTTAATAATGTGAACGTGAGCGTCAGTGGAGCTGTTAGTCCTGATTCAAAGTGACATACGCGCGCGCACACATGCGAACATGCCCGCGACCGTATTAACACGCGCACGCGCGGCCTTGATGGCGTAAATATGAATAGGACAGCACTTTGCTGCAACATATCACGTGATTACACGTGTTCCTCCTGCATGTGTTTGTGCCCGCGTGTCACTGGTTGCCATGGTGACTGCCTTGATTGGCGAACTTAAAACACTGTCACTGTCACAGAGTGGGAGACTGGACTGTGGATTTAATGAGAAAACAACCTTTCAAACTATTGACAGACAACCGTGAATCCCATCGCAAAAATAACGCAATCATAAGAAGCACAAGACTTCTGAGAACGTTTCCGTCTACTTAAATATTTGTAAGGATTTATAAATGAGAGCGTATTCAGTTTGTAAAGTGCTCACGTTTCCGTCATGAGAGAAAATTGTGGTCCGATTTAACATGGAAGTTGATGGAGCAGTTGGCCGGACTTCATGTCGCTTTCAGGCTTGCTGACAAAACAGTGTAAATTTGTTGGATTCCACGACGCATGTGTACCACCGGCACAATATTTCCAACATTTTCATATATAAATTATGCCTCAAAAGTCAATATTGTGGAGTGAATGGCAAAATACAAATACAAAAAGGTTCGTTAGGACACAGCTACTCGTGCTCTTGAAAAGTCATAGCACACGATTCCCGATCAGGCCGCACGTTTTGATGTATTTTTTGCGCATGTGCTGGCAACGCTGTGGGAGGAGATACGACCCAAAGTTTTTGTGGGACTGAAGCCACACTTAACTAGAAATTGCATTTCCTGCTGAAAATGCGTTGGAATGCAAAAAGCTGAAGCTTAAAGCTTAAATATTTGAAAATATAGTTGAAAATAGCGGAATATAGCTGAAAATAGCGGAATATAGCTGAACATAGCTGAATACAGCTGAATGTAGCTGAAAATAGCTGAATATAACTGAAAAGATAAACTAGTTGTAGTTGCAGTAGTAGAAATAACAGTAGCATGAGTGAAAGCAGTAGTTGTAGTCGCGGAAGTAGTAGTTATAGTAGTAGTAGTAGTAGTAGTAGTAGAATAAATAACAGTAGTATGAGTAGAAGTAGTAGTTGTAGTAGTATTTGAAATTACAGTAGTAGTTGAAATAACGGTAGTATGAGTAGTAGTAGTTGAAGTAACAGTAGCAGTAGTAGTATAAGTAGTAGTTGAAATAACAGTAGTATGAGTAGAAGTAGTAGTAGTTGAAGCAACAGTAGTAGTAGTAGTAGAAGAAGTAGTTGAAATAACAGTAGTCTGAGTAGAAGTAGTAGTTGAAGTAACAGTAGTAGTTGAAATAACGGTAGTATGAGTAGGAGTAGTAGTAGTTGAAGTAACAGTAGTAGTAGAAGTAGTAGTTGAAATAACAGTAGTATGAGTAGAAGTAGTAGTAGTAGTAGTATTTATAGTAATAGCAGTAGCAGTAGTCATTAATAGCTGTAGTAGTAATTAGTAATAGTTATAGCAGCAGTAGTATTAGTAGCAGGAGTAGCAGTAGTAGCAATAGTCCAAATATTAGCAGCAGTAGTCAAAGTATTAGTCTGCAAATTAAGTATTTAATACAAAAATCCTCATTTGAGCTTCATGTTATGATACAGTTAATTCATGGGGCTTTTATTTTGAAAGGGAAGACAGACAGACAGACAGGAGGCTTTACAATGCCTTTGACTGAATATCTGCATGAATATATCCAAGTAACACACTCCAATGTGTGTGCAGATTGTGTACAAAACCATCTGTTAAACCCCATATTTCGAGGCAAAAACATGCTCAAATCACCATTATAGTACATTCAACAGAGAGGAGAGGAGGAGACGATCGCACTGATATCCTTGATATTTTTCTGGAGTTTAAATAGACGTGGGAGCAACAGCTTCTCTGAGGCTCACGTTCACACACACACACACGCGACAGTGCGCGCGACCGTATTACCACGTGCACGCGCGCGGCCGTTCACACGCGGCCGTTTGCGCGCGCACCGTTCACACGTGTCCGTTTGCGCGCGCGCACGCGGCCGTTCGCGCGCGCACGTACACACGCGGGCATAGACACACAGTCAGTGAACATAGCAAACTTTATGCTAGTGATCAAATTCACTTTCCAGCAACAGTGTGTGTGTGTGTGTGTGTGTGTGTGTCCCCACACTGACGTTAAAACAACAATGAGTGTGAAGCGGTGATTAGTTCAAACTGAAAACACCTGTGACATAAGGGAGAGACTTAGTTGTATGATCTCCATAGACTCCAGTGCATTATTTGATCCCATAAAAAGCTTCATATCTCAACAACTTCAAAGGCAAGACACCAAAATAATAATATTAATAACAATATTTTCTGAAAGATAAAACTCTTGCGAACGCGTAGATGTTGTTTGTGGGTCTCTAGGCTACACGATGTGTCTCTAGTCACAATTTCTAAATCAGGTACGGTCGTGGGACAGAGACATTTTGGAGGAAGATTTAACATGGGAGGGAATGGAAGAAGAAGGAGGCCACCTCTCACATATCGTCTGATTTAAACACGTCTGAATCTGTTGGATTCAAATCGACCCAAGTTTACAAAGTAAGACAAGATTTCCTAAGTTTTGATGTATAAATTATGCCCAAAGACTTAGTATTGTGGAGGAGATGGCAAAAAGCAAAAATAAAATCTAACTAATCCTCCAGGGGAACTACACTCAAGCTGTGACATCACCACTCTAAGCGGCGCAATACACACCCATGTTAAAGGCAGAAATGGTCGGAAAAAAGCATGAAATGAAAACGCTGACAGTTAAAAAATTATAGAAGATATCAAAATTCTGAAATTATAGAATAATAGCTGAAGGTTTTGTTTTAAAAGTTTAAATGGTGTCTTTAGCTGAACGTATGCCGAACTTGTGAGTGTTTGAAGTTGAAGAGGATTTTAAGATTTTCCCCATCCGCTCCCATTCATTTTAATTTTCATAAAAAGCTTAATAATTCAAAGAGTTTAATAGTTAAAAATATGAAGAGTCATAGCAGGAGTGTCCTTAAGTAGCTGAATATATTAATAGTTGAACGGGTTCTGTAGCTGAATATATGAAGGAGGAGATAAGGTGCAAAATACGTACGGAAGAAATAGAATAAAAAGAAGAGGAATAAAGAAGACAACAACAATAGTTGGACTGCTGAAGCATTCCAACTAATAAAGAAGACAATAACAATAATTGGACTGCTGAAGCATTCACCTAAAAAGAAGTTGAATAAAGAAGACGATAACAATAGTTGGACTGCTGAAGCATTCCAACTAATAACAATAGTTGGACTGCTGAAGCATTCCAACTAATAAAGAAGACGATAACAATAGTTGGACTGCTGAAGCATTCCAACTAATAAAGAAGACGATAACAATAGTTGGACTGCTGAAGCATTCCAACTAATAATCATAGTCCCACAAAAACTTTGCCGCGTATCTCCTCCCACAGCATTGCCAGCACAAGCGTAAAAAATACATCAAAACGTGCGGCCTGATCGGGAATCGTGTGCTATAACTTTTCTAAGAGATTCGACCGGCCATTTTCCCGAAAAGTGCGAAAAACGGCGAGGAATGTCCCATTCACTTGACTGGGGTTTTCGGACTGAAGAGAGCAAAAAACATACATCTTTGTGCCCACAGTGACTCGCCATAATTTATCGTAGAGAAATGATTTAAAGTTTAAAACGTTGACAAAAGTCTGGAGTTTATTTGCCCAATTGGGCATTTTTTGATAGCTAGCACAGTTTTCATGCAATTATTGTTCAAGTTTAGGAAAATGTGGGAACCATTTCAGAGTTTACAATGGGTGTGTATGGGGCAGGTTAGAGCTGTGATGTCATTCCTAGAGCACGAGTAGCTGTGTCCTAAACAACCTTTTTGTATTTGTATTTTGCCATTCACTCCACAATATTGACTTTTGAGGCATAATTTATACATGAAAACGTTGGAAATATTGTGCCGGTGGTACACATGCGTCGTGGAATCCAACAAATTTATACTGTTTTGTCAGCAAGCCTGAAAGCGACATGAAGTCCGGCCAACTGCTCCATCAACCTCCATGTTAAATCGGACCACAATTTTCTCTCATGACGGAAACGTGAGCACTTTACAAACTGAATTTACGCTCTCATTTATAAATCCTTACAAATATTTAAGTAGATGGAAACGTTCTCAGAAGTCTTGTGCTTCTTATGATTGCGTTATTTTTGCGATGGGATCCACGGTTGTCTGTCAAATACAATAGTTTGAAAGGTTGTTTTCTCATTAAATCCACAGTCCAGTCTCCTGCTCTGTGACATAAAGCTAAAATGAGGATTATTGTCTTAAATAGAAAATAAATAGACAATTGTACACAATATGATGTTATGTATTCATGTGATATGTTGCAGCAAAGTGCTGTCCCATTCATATTTACACCATCAAGCCCTCACAGCTATTGTTGGCATATATATATCCAATCCACACAGATGCGCGCGCGTGCACGTGGTAATACGGTCGCGTGCACTCAGACTCTTGACTTTTGATCATATTTATGCAAAGAATTAAAATATATATATATATATATTTTTTTTTTTTAAAGTCAAGGAGTTATTGATTCTTTAGAGATCAAGCACAATAGGGGCTGGTATTCATATGTAATCACGTGATATGTTGCAGCAAAGTGCTGTTTTATTCATATTTACACCATCAAGCCCTCACAGCTAATGTTGGCATATATATATATATATATATATATATATATATATATATATATATATATATATATATATATATATAAATAAATAATGTACCTCAATAACACATCTCACTACCGGTAATGTATATATATTGCGACGTCTTACGGCAGTAGTAGCCACACTTTCAAAATTTCTTGTGAAATTTTCTAGTTATTAGTTGGAATGCTTCAGCAGTCCAACTATTGTTATCGTCTTCTTTATTAGTTGGAATGCTTCAGCAGTCCAACTATTGTTATCATCTTCTTTATTCAACTTCTTTTTTTTAATTATTATTCTATTTCTTACGTACGTATTTTGCACCTTATCTCCTCCTTCATTTATTCAGCTACAGAACCGTTCAACTATTAAAATATTAAGCTACTTAAGGACACTCCTGCTATATCTCTTCATATTTTTAACTATTAAACTCTTTGAATTATTAAGCTTTTAATGAAAATTAAAATGAACGCGAGCGGATGGGGAAAATCTTCAAATCCTCTTCAACTTCAAACGCTGACAGGTTCTGCATACGTTCAGCTAAAGACACTATTTAAACTTTTAAAATGTTGACAGAACCTTCAGCTATTATTCTATGATTTCAGATTTCTGATATCTTTTATAGTTTTCTAACTGTCAGCGTTTTCATTTCATGCTTTTTTCCGACCATTTCTGCCTTTAACATGGGTGTGTATTGCGCCGCTTAGAGGGGTGATGTCACAGCTTAAGTGTAGTTCCCCTGGAGGATTAGAATATTAGGATTATTTTTGCTTTTTGCCATCTCCTAAAATCTCTTAAATCTTCCTCCAAAAATGTCTCTCTCCCACGACCGTACCTGATTTAGAAATTGCGACTAGAGACACATCGTGTAGCCTAGAGACCCACAAACAACATTGACGTGTTCGCAAGAGTCTTATCTCTCAGAAAATATTATTATTTTGGCGTCTTGCCTTTGAGGTTTTTGAGATATGAAGCTTTTTATGAAGTAAACAAAATGCACTGGAGTCTATGGAGATCATAAAACTCAGTCTCTCCCTCATGTCACAGGTGTTTTCAGTTTGAACTAATCACCGCTTCACACTCATTGTTGTTTTAACGTCATTGTGGGGACACACACACACACACACAGAGCAGGCTGTTGCTGGAGAGTGAATTTGATCACTAGCATGAAGTTTGCTATGCTCACTGACTGTGTGTCTATGTCCGCGTGTGTACGTGCGCGCGCGTGAACGGCCGCGCATGCGCGCGCGAACGGCCGCGTGTGAACGGCCGCGTGTGAACGGCCGTGCACGTGGTAATACGGTCGCGCGCACTGTCGCGCGCGTGTGTGTGCGTGTGTGTGTGTGTGTGCGTGTGTGTGTGTGTGTGTGTGTGTGAACGTGAGCTTCAGTGAAGCTGTTGCTCCCACGTCTATTTAAACTCCAGAATGATATCAAGGATATCAGTGCGATCGTCTCCTCCTCTCCTCGATTTTTGTATTAAATACTTAATGCGCAGACTAATACTTTGACTACTGCTGCTAATATTTGGACTATTACTACTACTGCTACTCCTGCTACTAATACTACTACTGCTATAACTATTACTAATTACTACTACAGCTATTAATATGACTACTACTGCTATTACTATGGATACTACTACTAGTACTACTACTTCTCCTCATACTACTGTTATTTCAACTACTACTACTACTACTACTGTTACTTCAACTACTACTTCTACTCATACTACTGTTATTTCAACTACTACTTCTACTACTACTACTGTTATTTCAACTACTACTTCTACTACTACTACTACTACTACTACTACTGTTACTTCAACTACTACTTCTACTACTACTACTGTTATTTCAACTACTACTTCTACTATTTTCAAATATTTAAGCTTTAAGCTTCAGCTTTTTGCATTCCAACGCATTTTCAGCAGGAAATGCATTTTCTAGTTGTTATTAGTATTATTATTATTAAGCCCGCAGGAGAACATGAAGTGCGCTTGCTGCAGGGGTCTATGACCCCTTGCAGCTGAGCCACACTTAATAATGGACAGATACAAATGTTGGCATGATGATGGTCAACGGAGGGAAAGTAAAGGGGTCGCTAAATTCCATCAGATAGTTGAGATATTTCAGTCCGGACCAAAGCGATGGGCCCAACCAACTGAGAGTATATCATGTTTACAGGTCAAGACTAAACGCAACAGATTGGGTTGAAACTGAAACATTTTGGATTTGTTAAAGCAATCTTTGTCTGACTGACACAGGAGCTTTATGTTTGATTTGAAGTTATGTTTGTTGGGTCAACAATAAACCACACCTAAGACTAGAGACAAAGCTCTAAAAATAAAATGAAAATAATAAAATAAAGGAGAAGTGGCATCAGTCTTGTTTCTGCAGAATGAAAATTAGAGGCCTAGAAATGTTGCAACTGTTTATCTCTGTGCTACTTTCAACAATGTGGAACTGACGGCTCGCTAACCGCTAACACCCCATTGTTTCATAATTTTAAGGCTTCTGGCCAAACCAACAGGTCTCACAAAAAAGTCAACGGTCCACCTACATTTAAAAAAATGAGGAAGACTATGAGAAGGTGACTCCCTCTTCATCAGATATCATATATACTGCTTGGACAGTTTAGAGCATCAGAACATCAGAGATTAAGAGAAGAGGAACGATGGCTGAATTCAGATGGATTAAAACCTCTTTGTTTCTGATTCTGGTGCTTCAGTTTACAGGTAAGGAGACATAATGTGTATATGACTACAGAAACATTAAATAAGCTAATTTATTAATATCATTAATGTTACTTTATGACCTAACCTTCATTTAAAGAAGACAGACAAGTAGTCTGTGTGTTTCCCATCTAGGTGAATAGTGAGTTTAATGAATTCTTAGAAACTAACAATGAGGCACATCCTCAGAGGCACTGTCAGAGATGGAGATGAAGCCACTTTGCCTTGTGACACTCTGATAGATGATCATAAGAACTGTAGCTCTATTATATGGTTCTTCTTTTACTCAGGAAACAGACCACCAGTAGTTCTGGTTAAAGATGGGCAAATTGATGATGAAGCCAAAGATAAATCAGACAGACTGAGTGTTTCAGAGATATGTTCTCTGGTTATAAAGAATGTCACAGATGAAGATGTTTGTCGTTATGACTGCAGACAGTTCAGACCAGGACAACTAGTACATGGTGATCTGGTTATTCTGTCTGGTGTTACCAGTGAGTATTTACATTATCATATTTTCAAACTTTCTGGTCAGAACAATATACTGAAACATTATAATAATAATAATAATGATTATTGTGATGAAGTTCCTCTTCGTTCTCTCTCAATGTCTCCATCTTCACCAGTGACTGAACACAAGGACACTGATGTGGTGACGGTAAACTGCTCTGTGTCGACATATGAACGATGTACACTCAAAGTGAAGTGGCTGCTTGAGGGTCAAGATATCAGAAACATGACGACATCGCAGTCTCTCTGCTTGACCACTGCTTCCTTCTCAATTTCTCATTTTATTCCGATGATTTCTGAGTTGCTCAAGTGTGAGGTGACTGATGGTCACAATAGAGAAGTGAAGGTGTTTCCCTTCAGCTCTCCTCAGTCCTTAGGTGAGATTATAATGAGCTGCTTAAAATCACTTCACCCTGATGTAACGATCAAACTAGAATTTATTATTTTATGAATTTTGAGTTTTAAGATGACATCATTCTGTCTCATTGATAAACAGGAGGTATTTTCTATATTTAGAGTATTTTTTTTATATTTACCACATGAAAATGCAACAACAGCAGCAGCAACAACAAAAGCAACAACAACAGCAGCCACAACAACAGGAGCAACAACGACAGCAGCCACAACAACAGCAGCAACAACAACAGCAGCAACAACAACAACAACAAAAGCAACAACAGCAGCCACAACAACAAGAGCAACAACTACAGAATCAGAAACAACAAAAACAACAACACCAGAAGGTGAGAAACAAAGTAGCAACTCATAACTTAAAACAAATCTAGCAGTTGTGATTGTAATTTATATACAAATACTGTTGAGTTTTTCCTGATCCGATGCGAGGTACCGGGACAGGGATGTTATGTGTATAGATTGTAAATCCCTCCGAGGCAAACTTGTATTTGTGATGTTGGGCTATATAAAATAAACTGAATTGAATTGACTATTGGTGATGCAGGCAAACTCTTGTATATTTAATGCGTCTCTGTTTATCTTCCATATTAAACGTATCCTTATACAACAGTTCCTATGACATCTCATGAAAAAGTTACTCCTCATTTTTCATGCCTTTCCTGTCAAAAGTCCAGTTTCTTCAATTTGATGACAAACAATTCGCTTTGAATCATATCTGCGTACAGGTGGGTCCGTTCTGGACTACTGGATCTTGGTTCTTTGCGTGGCTGAACTCCTGCTCATGACTGTGATTGTTGTTCTTCTCATCAGAGCTCGGGGTGAGAACATTCTACAGGTTCACACTGATTAACACAAACTGTAAGTTATTAATAGCTGAAATGTTCCTCTGTGGGTTATGTTCTCCAGGGAACCTGATTGCAACACTGTGAGTTGAAAAAACGATCATTGTTTTAAAATGCTGGTTGTTACGGGGATGCAGTGTTTTAAACTCAGGAAGAAGCAGAAATGTGATTAAAATGATGGACTTCTTCAGCTCAACATATATTTGTTCCATTCCATTATCCAAACCGCTTAATCCTAATTAGGGTCGCAGGGGCGCTGGAGCCGATCACAGCTGTCATTGGGCGAAGGTATTGTTCACCTGGACAGGTCGGCAGTTCATCTCAGGGCACATATAGAGACAGACAACCACACTTACATTCACACCTATGGGCAATTTTAGAGTCTCCAATTAACCTAAGCTGCACGTCTTTGGTTGTGGGAGGAAAACCAGAACACCCAGAGAGAACCCACGCTGTCACGGGGAGAATGAGCAATGTTGCTGTGAGGTGAACACGGTATTTTTTTCCATTTTGGTTCAAATTTGTGTTTTGCAGGTGCATGGTGATGGAGACGACCAAGAAGCCGTCGTGAACTTTGAAAACGTTGGAGACCCTTCTGTTTCTGTCCGACTCCCCTGATCGACGGCTTCCACACCAACATCAACTCACCAGAGAATTGGCTCCACTGCAGTTAAATATTTATTATTTTCAAGTTGAGGTATTGTTAAACCAAAGACATTAGCATGACCTCACTGTTATCATTCGGTGTGCAGAAGAACTCATTTTAATTTACTTGGATGTAGAATTGTTGGTTTGGAGTCAATTTCTTTTTTTTTTTAACTAATTTTGCACAGTGATCTTTGTTTTTTAATGGATTCAGTAACTTCATTACAACTACTAATACAATGTAAAATCCTCACTTCTACCTGTGTTGTGATACATTAGATATATTCAAGTCTTTCACAGTAACAAGTGTATATACATTTCCATTTTGGAAAGAAAAGGGCCGTATATCCTTAAGCTCTTGGCGCACCAGCGTTCCCTGTGGCTCATCAATCAAGGTAAAGACATTAATCAGCATGTCACACCCGGATCTTCTTCTCGATCAGATAAATATGGTCAGACTTCTGTCAGTAGAAACATTGTTTCATCTCTTGGCATTTCCCTGTTTAACGGGAGACATATTGCCGTTAATTCTGTAATAGCGATTGGCCTCAAATAACCTCGACAACAAGGGCATCTACAAGGATAGTTTTGAAGCAGGGATATTGGAGACACACAGTTAGACCACATGTAATCCCTCTAGTACCAAGGGTATTAAAATATCCAGTCTTTGTAGTGTTTCAGACTCACTTTGGCAAAACTGAAGAGTTATCATAGTAAAAATTAACAACTTGCAATGTTACCATCTGTACATTCATAAAGCATCTCTGTCCTTAGATTATGTTACTACAAGTTCAGTGATCGAGACTGGAGCACACCGTAAAGTTTTATTATGTTTATGGTTTAATTATTCAATTCAGGGAGGACTTAATGAAATGTACGGTCATTCATGACATGCTCAGAAGCTAGCCAGTGCGCCGTGTATTCTCGTGACTCGTGTCCATCGGTGGTCTTTTTGAGGATATCCCGTTCAGTGGTTTTCAGACTCTGGCCTCCCTTTACTCCAACTAATACGATCTGCATTGTGTGAGATGCCTCACCGGAAGCTCTCATGTCTTGGGCCAGTAACGGGAACACAAACGTCCCACTCATGAATAAATCGTCAGAATTTCTCAATGTGTACATTCCTCTTCACGATTCATGCGATAGCACCACGCAGTTAGCTGCCACACAAGTTCTCATCCAAACCTTTCACATGGTTGGGAAATGGCTCGCTCTGTAAACATGCATTGCTCAGATTACATATGCATCTAACATATGTTGCAGCAGCATTGGGCATCCGTTAGCGGAATCACATACATGGCACCTGCAGCATTGGGCATCTGTTTATGGAATAGTGGGGGAAGTCATCACCATGAATCGTGTCTGTTCTTTGATGATCACCATCTGAAGAAAACAAGTTGCTTTTGCTGCAAACATTTATCTGAAGAAACATATTTCAAACCCTCCACTTCCTCAGTCTTCGTCTTCTTCTTTCTGACCGTGGGACTGAACATGATGTCCTTGTTGGTTTGCTTGAATGTCAACGTGAGTCTCAACACACTTTGTTTGTTGCTGCATCAGATTTGATCATTGAAGGCAGAAACGTATGACTTTGAGTTATAAGAGTCAAGTTCAACAGAACTGAATGAGAGGAAACAGTTTGAACCCCAAAAGGGTTAAATTGTCTTGATGTCAGTGTGAACTTCACACCTGCTCATGTCGGCCAGAAGTGCATAAAAAAAAGCAACAAGTGACGTATGAGAACAGAGGGAGGAGGAAGTGACACTTTACTAATTAGAGGAAGTAGATTCAACATTCGTCTTGAAGACGGAACAAGTTCAGAGACGAGTAGAAGAAGCAGAAAGACGAGAGACGGAGGGGAACGATGGCTGAATTCAGATGCATTAAAACCTCTTTATTTCTGATTCTGGTGCTTCAGTTTACAGGTAAGGAGACATAAAACATGTATATGACTACAGAAACATTAAAGAAGCTAATTTATTAATTAATTACTTCATGACCTAACCTTCATTTAAAGAAGACAGACAAGTAGTCTGTTTGTTTCCCATCGAGGTGAATAGTGAGTTTAATGAACTCTTAGAAGCCAACGATGAGGTACATTCTCAAACTGTTGTTGTGTCTAAAATGATCTTCACTCTGACATTAATACTCATGTTTTTATTTCTCTTTATTCTTTTTATTTCTCTCTCATCTTCTCAGCAGCAGTAACAGGACAACTTTACCTCTTCATCACTGTCAGAGATGGAGATGAAGTCACTTTGCCTTGTGACAGTCTGATAGATGGTCATACAAACTGTGACTCTACTGAATGGTTCTTCAGTAATTCAAGAAGCAGAGGAGCAGTACTTCCGGCTTACAATGGGAAGATTGTTGATGAAGCCAAAGATAAATCAGACAAACTGAGTGTTTCAGAGAAATGTTCACTGGTTATAAAGAATGTCACAGATGAAGATGTTGGTCGTTATGGTTGCAGACAGTTCAGATTAGAACAACAAGGTTGAGATGCTCTGGTTCTTCTGTCTGTTGTTACCAGTGAGTATTTACATCATCAGGTTTATAATTATTTATTATAATAATAATGATTATAGTGATGAAATTCCTCTTCTTTCTCTCACAATGTCTCCATCTTCACCAGTGACTGAACACAAGGACACCGATGAGGTGACGGTATACTGCTCAGTGTCGACATATGGAACATGTGAACACAAAGTGAAGTGGCTGCTTGAGGGTCCAGGTTCGTCAGTGAATCAAGAAGCAGACAACCAGTGAACCTGGTTAAAAATGGGAAGATTGTTCAAACAGCCAAAGATTAATCAGACAGACTGAGTTCTCTTGTTATAAAGAAGGTCACAGATGAAGATGTTTGTCGTTATGACTGCAGACAGTTCACATTAGAACAAATACACGATACTGTGGTTTATCTGTATGTTGTTACCAGTGAGTATTTACATCATAATGTTTTCAAACTGTCTGATCAGAACAATGTACTGAAACATTATAATGATAATGATGATAGTGATGAAGTTCCTCTTCTTTCTCTCTCAATGTCTCCAACTTCACCAGTGAATGAACACAAGGACACTGATAAGGTGACGGTAAACTGCTTTCTGTCGACATATTTAGAATGTAGACACTCAGTGAAGTGGCTGTATAGTTGTCACAACCGTCACTAGACGGTAGTGCTTTTATTTTGTTGTCTTGTCACTTCCTGTTTTACTTTGAAATCATCCTCCTGTGTCATGTCTGCTGTCTTTACTTCCTCATGTGTGATTACCTCTCCCTGCCCTGATGTGTTTCACCTGTGTCTCGTTAACTCCCCTCCCAGTGTGTATATATATACTCGGTGCTTCACTTGTCTCGTTGCCAGTTCGTTTTTCTTCACCTGTGAGTCAACTTACCAGCGGTTTTCCTGCCTGATATCCTGTTCTGATTCCGACGTCCCTTCGTTTCCGAGTAAGCCCGATCCCTGCCTGTACCTCTGCCGAGTTTGACTGCCTTCCTGTGAATGACCCTGGACTGTTTACGTTGGCGATTCTACTCCCCTGAGTGAGACAGCTGCTCTCACCACAGCGGGTCAGAGCCTTGCCGACCGGCCTCAGTCCCTCCCCAGTTAGAGAGTTGAGAAGGTTTTTAAGTTATTCATATTCACTTTTTTTCATTGATTGGAAGTTTTTTTTGTTTGTTAAATTGTGTTAATCTGTTCAGGTGAAGATACAACAACAATAACACCAACACCTGAGGCCTGTCTCACGAAGCTGGATTTCTGCTTAGCGAGGTAACTTCTGGATTAACCCTGGGTTTTCCGTCTCACAAAGCTGGTTCACTTCTTAGCGGGGTACGTTGCCCCGGTAACTTACGCTGAATGCCTAACCTGCTCTGGAGCAGGTTAAGTTCCCGGATAAGATCTCAGCGGGTATATAAGACCGCCTGCTGGCCAATCATTGTCTTGGAAAAATGGCCTGCCCATTTCTACAGAATCCCGTTGAGGAAGGCGCACGGATAGTAAGAGCAACGCTCCGCAGAGAGCGCGTGTTTCGTGACCGGCAAAACCCATTTGAGTTCCCTGAGGAGGTTTTGTACGAGCGGTAAAGATTTTCTGCCCAGGGACTGAGGTACATTTGCCAGCTGCTGGAGCCACATGTTGGCAATGTGACCAGCCGCAGCCGGGCGCTTACTGTGCCGCAAATTATGTGTGTTGCGTTGAGATTCTTCGCCACAGGTAAGCCCAAGTAAATATATATTTTTTTAATTACTCATTCATTTATGCGGCAATCTTGCGTGTGCTGTCGATGGAAACACCCAGGTACCTGCACTCCTCCACCATGTCCACGTCCTCTCCCAGAACACTCACAGGTCTAGGAGCTGTTGTCTTCCTCCTGAAGTCGACCACCATCTCTCTGGTCTCGGCCACGTTTAGAAGCAGGTGATTCTCACCGGCCCACTCCACAAAGTCACTCACCACTGCCCTGTACTCCTCCTCCCGTCCATCCCTAATACACCCGACCACTGCAGAGTCATCAGAGAACTTCTGCAGATGGCATGACTCTGTGTTGTACTGGAAGTCAGTGGTGTACAGGGTGAACAGGAAGGGAGACAGAACAGTTCTCTGTGGGGCTCCAACATCACTGACCACCGTCCCAGACAGCACACGGCCCATTCTGACAAACTGTGGACTGCCTGTGAGGCAGTCAGCGATCCAGGAGGTGGTGGACGAGTCTACCCCCACCACCCGCAGCTTCTCACCAGTAGCAGTGGTTGGATGGTGTTAAATGCACTGGAGAAGTCAAAGAAAGTGACTCTCACAGACACATCCATCCATCCAGGTGCGACTGAGCACGTTGCAGCAGCTAGATGCTGGCGTTGTCCACTCCCACACAGGGCTGGTAAGCAAATTGTAGAGGGTCTTTCAACATTACATTTTTAGTTTTTTGCTAATTTCTCGCCACATATCAAGCAGACAGGTCAGTAGCATCGTTGGCAGTGAAAGCGTCCACGCAAAATTAAACGCTCCACTTTCCTCCGTGACTTTTCTTTTTTATTTATTTATCCGTTGATAGTTTAGCGAGGGCAGGGCTCTAAATCACAAGTAGCCACCTGCAGGGAAAGAGGCTTGACAGCTGCGTGACAGGATGTGATGCACATTTTAGTTAAATAAATATTTAAACATTTATTTTGATAATTTGATATTTTTTAAAACGTCTTTTTTCTTTTTTTGTCAAAGCCTCAGGGAGCCGCAATAGACGGGCTACTTTTAAAACCAGTGGCGGCCAATAGAGGGCCGCGGGGCCTGGCCCCACCCACCTTGCGCCACCCAAAAAAAATATTACATTGCATTTCATGTAGTTGACGCTTTTATCCAAAGCCACTTAAAATAAGTGCAACTCAACCATGAGTACAAACTCGGAACAACAAGAATCAAGAAAGTACAATTTCTTTAATAAAGTTAAACCACAGAGTGCTATCAGTAAGTGCCATTTAAGTGCTACTAAAGTGCTACTACTGCGCTACCTTCCCTATACAAGGTCTAGATGGAAAAAAACGTGTTTTTAGTTTGCGGTGGAAAATGTAGAGACTTTCTGCTGTCCTGATGTCAATGGGGAGCTCATTCCACCATTGAGGAGCCAGGACAGCAAACAGTCGTGACTTTGTTGAGTGTTTAGCTCGCAGTGACGGAGCAACAAGCCGATTGGCAGAAGCCGAGCGGAGTGAGCAAGCTGGGGTGTGAGGTTTTACCATGTCCTGGATGTAGATTGGACCCGATCTGTTTGTAGCACGGTGCGCAAGTACCAATGTTTTGAAGCGGATGCGGGCGACCACCGGTAACCAGTGAAGGTCGCGGAGGAGCAGAGTAGTGTGGGTGAATTCCGGGAGGTTAAAGACCAGACGAGCTGCTGCATTCTGGATGAGCTGCAGAGGTCGGATGGCACTAGCAGGTAGACCTGCCAGGATGGAGTTACAGTAGTCAAGACGCGAGATGACCAGAGCCTGGACGAGAACCTGAGCCGCCTTCTGGGTGAGAAGGGGACGTATTCTCCTGATGTTGTACAGCATGAACCTACAGAAACGTGTTGTTGCGGTGATGTTGGCAGTCAGGGAGAGTTGACTGTTGAGTGTCACACAGAGATTCCTGGCAGTCGGGGTCGGTGCCAACACTGAGTTGTTGAAGGTAATAGTCAGGTCGTGGGTGGGAGAGCCTTTTCCTGGAAGGATATCCATTGTTCATAGATCCAAATCCAATGGATGGAGAATGGACCGGAAAGTGTCAACTTTTGAGTTGTTTACTTATTTTATTTTGAGCAGAAGGGAATACGATTTTGATCAACATTTACATCTATTTTGTTGTCTGTGTAGTTTTTACAAACCAGTGATATTTTATGCTCATTTGGACACTATCACTGAGATAAAGATGAACTAATTCAGTGTTGAATATACCATTCAATAGAGACTAAAACATATTTCATCTTAATTATCGAATGGTAAATATTGTATGATGGTACTCCTCCTTGATATAGTTTACTTGGAGCTAAACTCCTTGGTATAGTTTACTATAGCTATTGGATTGTAATTTGAAGGGGGAGAAAACGTACATACCAGAACGCACGCACATATGTAGCATTTTAGAATTATAAATAACGTGCCCATGTGAGAAACAAGAGTTTAATTTAATGACATCACCAAGATAAAAATAAAAAAAGTTTATTTTTATTTTTTCAAGCCAAATTATTTGGGGGGGCTGAAGAACATTTTAGGGGGGCTTCACGCAGTTCAGCCAATCAATACACTCGTTTGAGATGAGCCAGTTCTGCGCAGAATCGATCACTGGTGATCGGCACGCAATGCATGCCGGTTAGATTTGTGTCCGACTTGCTCCCGACTTGAACTGACGTCATTGCACACGTGATCAACGATACTCTCATGAGATCAAGCCGGCCGTCGATTTCAGAGCCAGCCGCCGCAGTAGATCTCCACGGACTACGTGGCCCAGTGCATGATGGGAAACGCCTGGCTGTCACCACAACAGAGAGCTGATTGGCTCTTAGATCTGACAGCAAACACAACGTTTTGGAGAAAATCCTTATTGTATGTGTAGTTGTAATACTTAATGCTGGATTGTTGGCTATTCGTCTCATGTTTAATCTTAAAACATATCTTGTGGCTCTTGGGTGGCTTTTGTTGGGTCCCTCGATGGAGTGCTGTCGGAGCACCTGGAGACAGCCAGCATTTTTTAAGGCACGTCGAAGACTGTACAAAACGAGCTGCTGGACTGCATGCTGACGGTTGTACGGATTACATCCTGGAGGAAGTGAAGAACGCGGATTTTATCGCCATTCAAGCGGATGAAAAGACATTTCCACTCATTGCCAACTCGTGCTCGTGCTACGCTACATCGATGCTAACGGTAATGTACAAGAACGTTTTTTCGAGTACATAACTCTCCAGAACGCGACCGCTGACACCATCGCTACATCGCTGAAGGAGAGGCTGAGCGCCATACTAGCAAACGGACAAACAGACAAACGTATTGCCCAAGCGTACGACGGGGCCGCTGTAATGAGGGGAGCTACCGGCGGCGTGCAGCGTAAGATACTGGATGTCTACGACAACGTTCACTATGTCCACTGCTACGCACATCAGCTGAACCTCATCATGCAGCAGGCAACAACACACATCCCCAGGATCCACACTTTCTTTTCTGACCTTGGATGATTCTCTGCCTTCTTCTCCAGGTCGCCCAAGCGAACCGCCGTGTTGGACCAGGTGGTAGCGCATAGGCTTCCTAGAGCCTCCACAACACTGTGGAACTTCCACAGTCGCGCTGTAAACACTGTGTACGAGCACAAGGATGACCTCCTGAAGTGTTTCCAGACCATCAGAGACTCTGGGAACTGGGATCCCACAACTGTCAGAGAGGCCGGGGGCTTTGCAGTGAGGCTTGAAGACGAGACTTTCTGTTTTTTTTCTGGCATTGTTCCACAAGATCATGCCAAATGTGGACGTGCTCTTCAACCAGCTGCAGAAGAGGAGCATCGACCCGGTCTTCACTTGTCCAGAGGTTCACAGACAGCATTACAAAAATCAGGTAACTATATTTACTACTAGCTGATAAAGCTTTTGTTGTTAGAAAGATGAGTTGCTCACATCCAATAGTCTGTAAAAGCCTAAATGGGCCTAGTCATCAAAGTGAATGATTATGATAGAAAACATCCCAATGATATTTGTTTAAATATTTTAAAGGAAAAAGATCAGATTTCTATAAAAATGCAGGTAGTTATTAAACACAAATTGTATTAACATGCTTATTCAGGTGTCCACCAAGTCAATTTCAAGAAGAGGACTAGTTGTTTTTGAAGATGGCAAGTTAGTATCGTAAACTTATTTTTTTGGACAAGGGCCTCCATTTCCTCCCTGTGTAGGGACAGTGGATCTGACCAGCAGCAGCAGCCCAAAAAGCGGAGGATGCTGGGACCAGGAGAACAACAGAGGTAAGGTGTGATGTAGTTGTCAATATCAAAACTGTATACACTTGCAGACATACATGTACTATGTGGGTGTGCATACAGCACATGCTAATTACAGGAAGTAGTCAAATATTCAACAATATAGCCGACTGTTTTCTGAAAAGGGGAGGAAACACTGACCGTCTGATACATTTTGATGATGTAGTTATAATTTCCCATCATCTAACGTTAGTTGTAAGATTTAACATGCATTGTATTTTTTAAATGCTTGACTTGGACATAAGCATGTGTTCAATCAGAATCACTTTCATCAAAATAGCTTTATTGTAAATTTAAGTTGATTTATCTTTTACAGGTATGTGATGCCATACCGATGCAAGCCAAGGAGCGCTGTTGCATGCAGAGTTGTTCTCACAACACCAGTGGCGGTTCTACATGTAATTAAGCCCCCCCAATAGAAAAAATCTAATTATTGCACTAAGAACAGAAAACACTTCCTTGATGCAAATCATAAATAATGTCATCATAGGAAATCTGCTCCCCTATTGAGTGATTGATACTGATGACGGCAAGCTGTCCGTTCCATTTGGGAAACCCAGAGGTGAACTTTTCCCCCACGCCCCTTCTCACACATGCTCTATTGTGTGAGAAGAAGAGGAGGACTAGAGAACCAAACTACAATCTTTTCCTGAACCTAACAAGTAGTGGTGTTGCCTAAACTAACTTAGTTGCTTCCTGTGAAGACGGAAGTTTATTTTGAAGAGACTTTCTGCATGTAAAGAGCGGATCTTCACACGTTTTGCTGGACACACGGCTCAAATGAGTGACTTATCTGACAAACTGTTCCGTTGCACCACAGATGAAGTGTTCACGTCCAACACACTCGGACACCACCGTCTACACTTTGAACCGCGGTGCCCAAAATTTTTATCGAAGCCAGAACCGCGTGAGCAGACCTGCTGCGGCTCTTGTGGAGGTTTGACGCTCTACAGGTGAAGGTAGTTCAGTCCATCAGTGTTTTAACTGTTTGTTGCAACTCAGCGAGCATAAACCTTCCAGGTTCAAAGTGGTTCTCAAGAGAATTCAAGACGCGCCTCTTTGTGCTCATAAAGTGTGAACTGTCCTCATGTGTTCCTGGTGGTTATCTGGTCCTCATCAGAGGGTCAAACCTCCAGAGATCTGCTGCTGTTGTTGCCCATATTCTCACCAAAACACTTCTCCTCCAGTTCTCAGAAAAGCTGCAAAGACAGAATGAGGAACCAACGGGTCTCAGACCAATGAAACGTCATCTTAAGCTGCTACAGTATTATCGTACTGCACCACGGACATCAAGAGTGAACCTGTAGTGGTCCATGACTTTCACTCTTCACCTGTGTGTTCATGCTGTCAATCATCACCATGAATCCTGCCTGTTCTCTTATGAACACCATCTGAAGAAAACAATTTGCTTTTGCTGCAAACATTTATCTGAAGCAACAATCTTCACATTCTCGACTTCCTCAGTCTTTGTCTTCTTCTTTCTGATCGTGGAACTGAACATGATGTTGGTTTGCTTGTATGCCAACATGAGTCTCAACACAGTTTGTTTGTTGCTGCATCAGATTTGATCATTGAAGGCAGAAACGTATGACTTTGAGTTATAAGAGTCAAGTTCAACAGAACTGAATGAGAGAAAACAGTTTGAACCCCAAAAGGGTTAAATTGTCTCTGGTGTTGATTCCAGATACTTGATGTCAGTGTGAACTTCACTCCTGCTCATGTCGGCCATAAGAGCATAAAAAAAAGCAATAAGTGACGTATGAGAGAACAGAGGGAGGAGGAAGTGACACTTTACTAATTAGAGGAAGTAGATTCAACATTCGTCTTTAAGACGGGACAAGTTCAGAGACGAGTAGGAAAGCAGAGAGACGAGAGATGAAAGGAACGATGGCTGAATTCAGATGGATTAAAACCTCTTTATTTCTGATTCTGGTGCTTCAGTTTACAGGTAAGGAGACATATAACGTGTATACGACTACAGAAACATTAAAGAAGCTTATATATTAATACCATTAATGTTACTTTATGACCTAGCCTTCATTTAAAGAAGACACACAAGTAGTCTGTTTGTTTCCCATCGAGGTGAATAGTGAGTTTAATGAACTCTTAGAAACAACGATGAGGCACATTCTCAAACTGTTGTTGTGTCTAAAATGATCTTCACTCTGACGTTAATACTCTTGTTTTTATTTATCTCTCATCTTCTCAGTAGCAGCAACAGAAGAATGTGTCCCTTCCATCACTGTCAAAGATGGAGATGCAGTGACTTTGCCTTGTGACACTCTGATAGATGATCATAAGAACTGTGACTCTATTTGGTGGGGCTTCGATGATTTAAGGAAATCAGGAGCAGTAGTTCTGGTTAAAGATGGCAAGATTCATGATGAAGCGAAAAATAAATCAGACAGACTGAGTGTTTCAGAGAAATGTTCTCTGGTTATAAAGAATGTCACAGCTGAAGATGGTGGTCGTTATAACTGCATACGGTACAAATCAGGACAAAAACAAGATACTGTGGTTTATCTGTCTGTTGTCACCAGTGAGTATTTACATCATCAAGTTTTTAAACTGTCTGGTCAGAACAATATACTGAAACATTAAAATAAAATGATTATAGTGATGAAGTTCCTCTTCTTTCTCTCACAATGTCTCCATCTTCACCAGTAACTGAACACAAGGACACTGATGAGGTGACGGTAAACTGCTCTGTGTCGACATATGAACAATGTACACTCAAAGTGAAGTGGCTGCTTGACGGTCAAGATGTGGACAAAGACAACAAAGACTTGATGACATCAAAGTCTTCCTGCTCCACCTCTCTGAAGTTTAACACATCAAGGTTTAATTCATTGATGTGTGAAGTGACCGATGGTGACAAAGTGCAGAAGTTTCCTCTCAGAAATTCTCCCTCAGGTGATAAAGCAGGTGAGAATATTTTAATGTTAGTCATATTCACTTTTTTTTTGTTTGTTGAGTTGTGTTTAATTGTTCAGGTGAAGACACAACAATAACAATAACAACAAAAACAACTGAAGGCGACACAAAATCAGGTAAAACTACGAACATTTCTTCAATCAGTGAAGATTCACCAGAACTACAAAGTAGTGACTCATCATGTTATGTCTTTATGTATTGTTGTGGAGCTTTCAACCACATCTTGTGTTTTTATTGGACATTGTTATTGCACCAAAAGCAACGGCTTGATCCATTAAACCTGTCAAATGAATGTTTAAGTCAGAACTGATTTTTAACAGAAGGCTGCAGACAAAATGCTTAAAACATGTTTTTTATCATAGCAGTTTGGTTGTACGTCACTGTGCCTGGGATTTTATTCGCACTCTTAATAATTATTATCATTGTGGCTGTCATCAAATGGAAGAGAACTAAAGGTGAGAGAATGGATGAGATTTTAGGAAATAAATTTTAAGAATACTGTATTTTCTTTATGGAAACTTTTATCAAACCCCTTTTTTCTCTTTTCAGGTCAAACACAAACAGACGGCAAGGCTGTGAGTTTAGAAAACTGTTCTTCACATTTTTAGTCTATAGCTAAAAACAGATAAACATTACGCTTGGTGTTTTATTAAAACTAAGCGTTGCAGCAGCAGGAAGTGATTGTGAGGAAAAGCAAGAAAAGTGCCTAAACTTTTAAGAAGTGCCTAGAAACTATAGAAGGAACCCCAGCAACATGTGAATTAACTGAACAGGTGGTGCAATGGGGCGCTGGCCTACCAGCTGCATTACAAAGTGTCGCTATGGGTTCTGACAAAGCGCCAGCATGTGACAAAATAGAATTAGAATGTGTCGGAAATGTGTGTTTGTCCTCTGAAGTCTAACTGTGTCTGACCGTCTGTACAGTCTTGAGAGAGTGAGAATGGGCATTAAAGATAAAAAGGGAAGTTAGATGATGTATTTAGACTTCAGCAGAGGAGAACGTCTATTTCCTGTTTTCATGTGTTTGTGACAGTCAGAAGCCATGATGATGATGTCTTCTCTGTGCAGGCGGATCCTGAAGAAGGAGTTTCCTACGCCTCCGTCAGCTACACCAAGAAGACCGACGGTGCAGCCCAGGTGAGCGGTCTGGTTGGTGATGACGCACATGTTGTGTTGCGCTGCTAATTTGTGCACTGTGATGTTTTGTGTGTTCCAGTATGCTGTAAAGTGTGATGATAATGATTATGATGATGTCTTCTCTGTGCAGTCGGATCCTGAAGAAGATGTTTCCTACGCCTCTGTCAGCTACACCAAGAAAACCAACGGTGCAGCCCAGGTGAGTGATCTGGTTGGTGATAAAGCACACGTTGTGTTGCGCTGTGTTACTTTGTGCATTGTGTTTCGTGTGTTCCATTATGCTGTAAAGTGTGATGATGATTCTTTGTGATGTTTTGCATGTTGTGTTTCACTGTGCGATACCATTGATGCTACTTTGCTCATGCTGTTTCCTTATAGGGTCGGAGTACACGTGATGATGCGGTGACCTACGCTTCTGTGAACGCTTCTGCCACTAATCACAGCAGCCTCTACGCTACCGTCACCATCACCTAACCAAACAAACCGCACTCATGTCTGCTCATCTCTGTTGATGGTTTCACTGGTGCCTTAATGTAAAATGGGGAAGTAATACCTCAACATGTATGTGGGTGGTTGCTTAAAATATTACTCAGCAAAACATATTACACATTTTGCTCGATGAACTCGCTCTCATGCACTTCGTTGTGCTCAGAGATGGAGGTGCTTATCTTAGGATATAGTAAGCATGTTGCTTTTTTTTGCTTCGATGACAGTAGTAATATATTCCTGATCAATATTTTATCAAACTTGAGCAATTTTGCAGATTTTTTCATGTTGTTATTCTTTATTTTCCAAATGTGTTCTTTCATTTGTTTGTTATGCAATAAGTTGACCATTAACGTCTCCTTTTTATTTTAAGTGTTGAAAGCAAACCTATTAAACTGCTAAATGAGTGAACACTTTCGCAATACAGTATTTTTTTTACTTTGAATCCTCTCACTTTAATAAAGTCAGTAGGGGAGGGGGGGGGGAATAAAAAAGAAAGAAAGTCATTATGAGGAAATGACATTGCTGATCAGAGGAAGTAGACAATGCAAATCTATTTAAGAAGCAACACATTTAGAAGAAAGAGAAACAGACGCATGACGCTTCAAGTCAGACATAGTAAAATGTCTTCATGGATCATCATCCTCATCGACCAGGAATAATTGGTCCTTCGGCAAAGGGATCTAGTACGTTACTGTGTGGTCCTTTAAATTCATGATGTCGTCGGGCTGTCAAGTATCTTGTGAACTGCCGCAACAGTTCACATTGCAGAGTCAGACGCATTCTAGTCAGAGTTCATCTGTGTACCAGTCATGTTCAATTTTGGTCGGTCCTTCGTCACAAAACACAGGAAGTGCTCCACTGGGTGTTGGTGAAAATACAAGGTCATCTTAAAACCTGTTAAGCCTGAGGGGACCTCAATTAGGGGCTAGTGAGAGGTTGGTGTAAGGGTTGTGTGAAACAATGGACTAATCACGAACGCATATAATGATGTTGCACATCAAATGTAACAGTAGAACCTGGGCTACAGGAATAGATAAGCTTTTTTTTCTACCGCTGCAGCGTCCAATCACATAACAGATGAACAGCGAGGGGGCGTGTCCAGCGTTAAAACACTTCCTGGAAGCTTGCTCTCGGGTCTCCTCGATCATGGCTCCTCCGATTTCCCTCCTCGATCCTCTGCTCCTCTGAGCAGAATAAGAGCTTTGGGACGGCCGTCAAGATGGCAGCGCAGAACCACTTCCGGTTCAATCGAGGAGCGAGGAAACGACAATTTAGAGACTTGGGATGTACCCATTGTCCGTCTGCCCTGTTCCCTGATTGTGTATTCCCTTCACCTGTGCTGCCCTCATTGTTTTCCACCTGTGCCTCGTTACCTTCCTCTTGTATTTAAACCCTGTTTGTTCCCTTGTCGGATTATACTGTGTTTCCCCCGTATGTTACCCGTGTTGGATGTCCTCTGAGTTTAACTGTTTTATGCCTGTTCCCCTGGCTGTTTTTGCTCCTGGTTTTTGCCTCCTGTTCTTGCTCCCTGTTTGGGATTACTCTTTTGTTCGTGCGTTCCTCGGCCTGTGTGAGGCCTGACCTGACTTTTGTTTGTGAATTAAATTTACTTTTTGAACTGTTGCTTCGGCGTTTGGGTCCTCCCTTAAATCCCCACCTGACAAAACCCTGTTTGTCTCCTGCCCCAGTGTCTGCTTGTCCTGTGTGTATCCTGTTTTGATCCCTGTTGGTACCTCTGCTCTTGATCTGTAATTTTGGAAACTGTTTTTTAATTTTTTTATTAAATAATTTACTTTAGGTCCTTTGCATTTGGGTACTTTCTCTCTTAAGCCCCCGTTACAATTTTTATATTGGTTGTTTGATGCTAAATATTCCTACACATACTGCTGGGTGTTATATTGGAATATACTCATTTGTTTTTACTTACCACAACTGGGATTTGTTTGCAATTGCACAATGAATTTAAGACGATTAGATGATGTAATAAGTGGACCGTCCACATTATTTTCATGATGAATATGAAAGTTTACCAACCGGCATGACAGTCTCGGTCTGTTGATGATGGGAATGAAGAACCTATGATCAGGAAACCACAGGAAGGCGCTAATCAAGTGGCAACATGGGGAACACAATGTAGTCTTAAGTTCTCTTTGGAAAAACAATAAAGCTTCTCATAGATAAGAAAATCAGGAAAGGGAGAAAATCTAAAGTTATAAAGAATTAAAACAGAGTAGAGCGCTTTCTGTTAGTTTTTTGGCGGTACATTTTGACAAGAAAGCATTTAATAAGTAAAGAAGAGTCAGGAGGGGTCATACAACTCAGGGTAGGTTGTGTACATATATTTGAAATATATTTATGCATTGCTAATTTAAGTTTAGAGTAGATTATGGCAGTTCAAACTGAGGCAAAAATAACGTTTAGATGGCAAGGACAGGTGTCCAGTGAGACCAGACGGGATGCTTGTCTGATATGGAGCTACTGAATATTAAAGCACTGTTCTGCTAACGTCAGAGTGGCTGGAAGATGTAAGCAAGAAAAATACTCATCTGTAGGAACTTATTGTCGGCAATGTCACGTATTAAAACAGGATTAGGTAGAAATCATCAAGAACTAGTGTATGAAATGATGGTTTTACTAATTCAGGGTTAGCCAGTCGGGGGACACATTTTTTGTTTTGTTAATTTGAGGACCAGTTTGAGAAAGGAGAGACCAACCAAATATACCCTAAAAAACCCACACTGTCTCTCACGCACGCATACGCACACACACACACGCACACAAACACACACACACACACGTGCACACACACACACACACACACACACACACACACACACACACACTTTATTTCTGAAACTATTGTTACTGTTGGTGACATTTTAATATTAAATAGACGTGGGCTTCAAATAAGCCAAGTGGGTTTCTGCCTCTTGCTGCACTGTGATATTGTTTATCTCTAAAACTTGAACTCAAACAAATTAAACACGTGGAAATAAATATTAAAATTTTAAAGTTGAAGGGGAATTGCATATTTTTCAGGGGGGGCGGAGGGGGTATGGGGTATGCAAACAGCGGCAACATTATTGGCACGTTCTGGAGGAGAGGTCAGGATTAAAGATGAGACTCACGGTGAAGGGGAGAAAAGGGATATGTGATGGATAGATAAATTGATAGATAGATAGATACTTTATTAATCCTGCAAGGGGCTTTTTTTGTTGTTGCTACATTAGCTTTTATAAATAGAGATAAAGCTATATTCAATATAAAACATGTTTTGAGTTTTTAAAAGCAACTGGACATTACATTTCATTTAGCTGACACTTTTATCCAAAGTGACTCACAATAAGTGCATTCAACCATGAGTACAAACTCAGAACAACTAGTTTCAATAAAGTTAAACCACAGAGTGCTATCATTAAGTGCTACTAAAGTGCTACTACGGTGCTACCTTCCTTATTAAAGGTGGAGTAAAAAAAAAGAAGGTTTTTGTTTGCGACGGAAAATGTAGAGACCTTTCTGCTGTCCTGATGTTAATGGGGAGCTCATTCCACCATTGAGGAGCCAGGACAGCAAACAGTCGTGACTTTGTTGAGTGTTTAGCTCGCAGTGACGGAGCTACAAGCCGATTTATAAGAAAAGGAAATAATAGATGCATTTATATCCTGCAGGGGGCAGTGAAGCCAGTCAAAGGATGCCGACTACTGGTATAGAAAAAAACAACAAGAGAAGAAGTAGTAATTCGGCGACCTTTATTTTGAAAACTGTTTTGACGAACCGGAAGTTCACGTCCGTTGACCCATAATTAGTTTCCGTTGCTGTGAAGTCGGAGGGATTGTAGAATTTGGTGCTGGATTTTCGTGCGCAGTGAGGGACAAATAATATATTTTATTCTCCTAAATCCTCTTTATTCAAACCGCGGAGTGAATGAGAGCTTCTCGGTGAGTTTGAAACGCTTGAAACGAGCCGTTGGCGCGCGCTTGCTGACGTTGTTGCGCTGCTAGCTCGCGCTCGCTAACGCTCGTCCCGGTGTTACGGTGTAACAGGCGACCGTGTTAACTGGCGACTTTCAGCCAAACACGTCTGTTGTTGTCGTGGTTACAGACAGCTGTTGGAAAGATAGGACGAGCACGTGGCTGTCCTCGTAAATGCCGTCAATGTTGAGTTTTTCATCAGTGTTAAAACGTTTAATATACATAGTACATGTATATATCATATACAAAATAATATCTTCCTATTTTCACAACAATTTGGTTTTAGTCACCAGTTAACACGGCCGCATGTTAAACCGTAACACCGGGTGTCAAATGCCCGCGACGACAGCCGCTGTAAACAAAATCTGAGAGTTAACGCCCTCATTGCGTTGTTTCGCTGAAATACACGGTAAAATACAGTTTTTGTTTTTTTGTTTTACTATCTAACGTGTGTTTACGTCTGCAGTTCATTTTTACGTCACACCTATGTAGCGTACCGTAAACCGAGCCCCTCTCCCCCTGGTGTTTATGTGTCCGCCTCTCGGTGTTAGATGTGACGCCAGTCGCCGTCGACCATGAGTAACAGCCACCCTCTGCGGCCACTGGCCTCCGTGTCTGAGATCGACCACGTGCACCTGCTGTCGGAGCAGCTGGGCGCGCTCGTGCTCGGCGAGGAGTACAGTGACGTCACCTTCGTGGTGGAGGGGAAGCGGTTCCCGGCGCACCGCGTCATCCTGGCAGCCCGATGTCACTACTTCAGGTAGGTTCACCTGCGTGCCCCTGCTGTCAGTCCTGCACGTCATCAGCGTTGACACTCTCTGCTGAAGCGGTCACGAGATTCCCTGTTGGATGAGTCTTCTTCGTATTAATCATTTGTGACAGTAAAATGTATATTATGTTGGGTCTTTGCACTGCGAAAATGTGTATGATTCCTGTATATCTCACATGAAGGTGAAGATGCATTGTTTCATATTGTTATAAATATTTTTCCCATAGACGTTTCCGTCTACAGTGACACACACACACACACACACATGCAATACTTACATTTAGTAATTTATTTGGTTTGCTCCCATGTTAACACATTGCACTGGAGTCCTGAAACATAGTGGCCTTGCATCATTTTTTTATGAAATGTTATTTATTGGTCTTTAAAATTATTTTTTTTTCTGTTTGTGTGTACAAGGAGTATATAATACATATCCATATGGCGGTACATATACAACCGTGACGCCGTGCCAGTTTTGTTTTTTTGTTATGTTTGTCTGAATGAGGCAGTCCTAAGATGAACACTGAAGAACGTTCTTCATAAAATGCTTCATGCTTATTAACACTTCTTGCTTCCTCTGGCCCCTTCAGGGCCCTGCTGTACGGTGGGATGAAAGAGTCCCTGCCCCAGGCAGAAGTGCGTTTGGAGGAGACGAGGGCTGAGGCCTTCTCGATGCTGCTCAACTACCTCTACACAGGCCGGGCCAGCCTCAGCTCTGCCCGGGAGGAGGTGCTGCTGGACTTCCTGGGCCTGGCTCACCGCTACGGCCTACAGCCGCTGGAGGACTCCACCTCAGAGTTCCTGCGCACCGTCCTGCACACCAACAACGTCTGCCTGGTTTTCGACGTGGCCAGCCTGTACTCTCTGAGTGCGCTCAGCGCCGCCTGCTGCGCCTATATGGACCGACATGGACCCGAAGTGCTGAATTCTGACGGCTTCCTCATGCTCTCCAAGGTGAGAGGTCGCCGCATTACAGAATGGTGTCTGGAAAGCTGTAATGAGTGTTAATGAACATTCAGGAAGCCTTGATTTCTCCACACATTGTGACATATGGTTTGAAATATAGCGGGCATGTATGCCGTTGTTGTAACACAAACCTGTCTCTAGTGTGATACTTCTAGTGGCAGGTAAGAGATTTATACCATGCAGAGGCTGAAGACAAAGTAAATGAGACTTAAAGCTATGGCTGATAGTTTTGAGAAGCTAGCAAGAGTCAGGTGGATTTAAAAAAAGCATCAAACGGAACAACCCAACCCGACCAGTGTTGCCGACTCTTTGACAGTCAAAGCAGCGAGAACCACCAGCTAAAAAAAGGCCGCCTCCTCCCCAAAGTTATCATTATGATCATAAACAACAAACGTAGCTGTGTTTGTGTTTACTAATCAAAAATTGGAAGGCTCCAGTGAGGCGCGATGGGTTCACATGCAGAGTCTTCACAGGAAGACAGGACGCCTGATTACATTGCTGCGACAGCCACAGACACCAGATTATCTTTTCTCTTTTGTCAGACCATTTGATTTATTGATTGCTGTTGGAATGTAAAGAGCATTTCAATAACGCCAACGTGTGACTTCAGCGAAGCTCGTGACGCACAAACATGACATGCCCAGACAAGAGGTTTTCTCTACCCTGTCTGCAGCGCTGCCTCCATCCAGTTCCATTACCAGCATCTCACTAGTATTTTAGTCATCAAGCATATGTATTATTATTTTTTTCTTCAGTTACAGAAAAAGTTTAAGAAAATAACTTGTTTGTTTAACGGTAAAACATTTACAAGGATATGTAAAGCAGGAAAACAAGCAAATACTCAAAACTAAGAAGCTGTAATCTCTGTGTTTTTGGTATTTTTGACTTCTTAAAAGACTAAATGAAAGTACCTGTTGGCAGACTGCCCTGCTGACCGTGGCGAGGCGCGACTCGTTTGCCGCCAGCGAGAAGGAGATCTTCCAGGCGCTGAGTCGCTGGTGCCGGCAGCACGAGGAGGGGGCCGACACCCTGGAAGTGATGTCGGCGGTGCGGCTGCCGCTCATGACACTGACGGAGATGCTGAACGTGGTGCGACCGTCCGGCCTGCTGAGCCCGGACGACCTGCTGGACGCCATCAAGACCCGCTCCGAGAGCCGCAACATGGACCTCAACTACCGCGGCATGCTGAGTCAGTGCTCTTCCCGTTACGCACCACGCAGCTAATAAAGGATTTAACATAGTTTGTCAGTTTTTCATGCATTCAATTCTTCTTTTTTGTTTCAGTCCCGGAGGAGAACATTGCCACCATGAAGCACGGCGCTCAGGTGGTGAAAGGGGAGCTGAAGTCGGCGCTGCTCGACGGAGACACGCAGAACTACGACCTGGACCACGGCTTCTCCAGGCACCCCATCGAGGACGACGGCCGGGCCGGGATCCAGGTCAAGCTGGGCCAGTCGTCCATCATCAACCACGTCCGCCTGCTGCTGTGGGACAGAGACAGTCGGTAAGACGGTCTGCTAAAACAACTAAAAACTAAATGAAGACACAAGCTGGATTTTACCTGCAGATGTACAGTATGCAATATACCAGTATCAATATTTAACGATGATATGTTGATGCCATGTTAATAATACACACATGAAGTGAACAATCCAGTGCCTTTTTTAAATCATATTTTGGTATAACAGTTTGAGTTACGGATTATTTTCACCTCTCTGTTTGATTTGTAATTTATTTACTTAAAAAGAGGCGGGACTTAACAAAGTACAAAATAAATGTGACTGATGATTTTTGTTTTCAATTTTTTTTATAGATATCGGGGATAATATGTTTAACGAGTATTCTTTTGGCCACGATAATCGTGTTGTGAAAATCAGATCTTTGTGACAGCCCTAGTGTGTAGTATTATTGGGGCGGCTCTGGCTCAGGAGGATGAGTGGTCGTCCAGTAACTACAAGGTAGCCAGCTCGATCCCCAGCCCCCCCATAGTTCCCATGAGTGTCCCTGAGCAAGATACCCAACCCCTAGCTGCTCTTATTCACAATTTGTGTTGTTGAATATTGGAGCGCATACTAGAGTTCAATTTATTGTTGAAGTGGCCGACACTTCTATCTGGTTTCACTGTTAGCGGGACGAGAACGAGGCTCATCTGAATTTTGTCATTACAAAAGGGTTCCTGGCAGAAACTGATTATCTGGTGTCTCAGAAATGTTCTCATGTATTTTTAACATGGTAAATGATTTCAAATGGTCATTCTTGATTGTTTCAGGTCCTACTCCTACTACATCGAGGTGTCCATGGATGAGCTGGACTGGGTGCGCGTCGCCGACCATTCGAAGTACCTCTGCCGCTCTTGGCAGGATCTGTACTTCACACCACGAGTCTGCAGGTGTGTGTGTGTGTGTGTGTGTGTGTGTGCGTGCATCCAGGCGGGCGTCTGAACACACGACTCGAGAGCTTTCCCGCGCGGTCTGAAGCATTAGTCACATTGTTTCCCTTTGTGTCTCAGGTACGTTCGCATCGTGGGAACGCACAACACGGTCAACAAGGTGTTCCACCTCGTGGCTTTCGAGTGCATGTTCACCCACCGCTCATTCACCCTGGAGAACGGCCTTCTGGGTAAGTCTTCTCCACACGCATTTCTAACGAGACATTTAGCGTCGTCTTCATCTTTCATGCTCGCTTCACTCCGTTTGCTGGTCATGCCTGATCTGATGTGGGAGTGTGTGTTTGACCGTATTTGGGTTGAAGCGGTGGCTAACGGTGCCGCGTGTGTGTCGCTCTGCGCCGCAGTGCCCGGGGAGAACGTGGCCACCATCGCATTGTGTGCCAGCGTCATCGAGGGCGTGAGCCGCTGCCGGAACGCCTTGCTCAACGGCGACACGCGCAACTACGACTGGGACTCCGGCTACACCTGCCACCAGCTGGGCTCCGGGGCCATCGTCATCCAGCTGGCTCAGCCCTACTCCATCGGATCCTTGAGGTAGATCAGTTCTCCCGTTGACTCCAGAGTGTGAGCTCCTGAAGCAGGCTCCTCAACAGCTGGCGTCGTAATCAGTTGGTCCTGAAGGAATCCAACAATAACGTCCCTCCCACGACGACGACACTTAAAGCAGTGGTTCTCAAACATTTTTTTCTCTGCATTTGACCCATCCTTGGTTAGGGGGCAGTGGGCTGCCCTGTGGGGAGCAACTGGGGGTTGGGTGTCTTGTTCAGGGACACCTCGACATTTGAACTATGGGGGGACTGGGGATCGAGCCGGCTACCTTGTTGTTTGGTTGCAGGACGACCACTCATCCCCCAGAGGTACAGCCGCCCCAAAAACAGCCGACTCCATCTGTGCTTTTATGAGTAACAGAATAAAGAAAATTGCAATCACTTTCAAGTAAATCAGATTGCTCCATCAGACAATTTATTTTTTAAATTGCAATCACTTAGAACAATGAAAATAAAGTTCTAGCTGTGCAAAAAACAACTAATATTTAGTTACTACTAAATAGCTCTTTGTGGAAAACAATAAGCAATTTTTTTTGGGCCGAACAAAACAGATTGAGCGCAGATATGTGAGCCATCAGGTTGTATCAGTATTAGTGGCTACAGTGAGCTGCTTTCCTCTACACATCCTTTTAAACCGGGGTTGGAGATTTGATACGTTGAGCTGAGATCTGTATTCTGTTTTGAGAGACGCAGCAGCAGAAAAGACGATCTCACAGAGACTTCTGGCAAAAATCGGCAAGTCGCGCAAGTGTAACCTGTTAATGGCGTACCGTAACCATTTACCCGAAAGTACAGGCATTTCTCCATGTATTTATTAATGACTTAGTTTTATGTCTGTGTACTTTGTACTTTTGTAATATGTGAAGCCAGCAGGCTCATTGTTGGCTCGTTTCACTTGGAGCAGGAGAGCTACTCCGGTGCTTGTTACGTTTTTTTTTTTACAAACAAGCCTGAACTGTTGACATCTTAATGCTGATTGGCCAAGACTCGACACGTCACATCAAAGATCTTTTATTGCGAAGATGACGACCTCAGCTTTTCTCGTGTCTCACTCCAATCTCAGAAACGCTGGCCAGTTGCTCTGCGTCGCTCTTTTTTTTTTCCTTAGCGACTTATAGAATGGCGTAATAAACGTGCGACACAACGAATCGATAATGAAATTCGTTGCCAACTTTTGATAATCGATTTTTATCGATTCGTTGTTGCAGCCCTAGCGCACACGTGTCTGTGCGCATCGGGGCGGAACTCTGCCGTGTGCGATACAGAGAGCGGAGGAGAAGTGTTAACGCGACCATGTAGAGACAGAAATGACATGCTGTCGTGTGGATAAGATCAATACGGCCGTTTAGTTTGTTTAATAACAGAACAAGGTATAGACCTGTTCTATAGGAAAGAGAACCTTAAATGACGACTTGAGATCTGGAGCTATCGAGGAAATTAAAAGGGGGCGGAGGGTTTCTTCAGGGGGCGCCCCGCCCCCCTATTATAACGGTAGTAGTAAAGGCAGTGGCGGGCCGTAGATTTTCGCCGTAGATTTTCTACCTGGGCCTTTGCGAACAGCGCATTGAAAAACAATTAAATTATAAAATAGATAGAACTTTTAATTTAAAAAATATATATATATTGTTATCAAATAGCTATACCTTTGTGATTCCTGACGGACCGCCACTGAGTAAAGGTAGTAGTGGTAGAGGTAAAGGTACTAGTAGTTGTGGTAAAGGTAGTAGTAGTAACCCAGAGTTTCCTCTGAAGGAATTGGATCGCGGTCACACATTAGAAACCGTTTACAAAGGGAGAAAAAAAACATATTTGGCTCAAACAAGAGACAAATTATCTATTAACACATGAGGACTGGGGAAATGTATTTTACTTGAAGACCATTGTGGTCAAAACGATCTAAATGCCTCCCTCTTCCTGCGCAGGCTGCTGCTGTGGGACTGTGATGAGCGCTCCTACAGTTATTACGTGGAAGTCTCCACCAACCAGCAGCAGTGGACGAAGGTGATCGACCGCACCAGGCAGGCGTGTCGGTGAGGCTACCGTCCGTTCCTCCACCGCTCTGTTTCTTTATCCCTGCTGCCTGCAACCCTTTGGTGTCAGAAAATAATGCCTAATATTATTTTCTAATGAATGTTACTGTGAAACATTTGTCTCCCTTTTTAAAGGAACGTTGAGCCACGTGTTGTTGAGCAACTCACTGTTGAACTTGCAGGTCGACCAGATTTTAAGCTTTCAGGACCAGAAGATCCTCCAGTTTTGTCACATTTAACCCTTAGATGCACGAGTGACTGGACCCTACACTCTTCCATAAGTGGGTCAAAAATGACCCATATTAGAATCTATGTGTTTTTATGCCATTTTTTGTCATTTTGGTTAAGAATAATCACTAATATAATATTTAGTATTATATTTAGGACCACAGAAGAATGATTTCATGTTTGAAATATCTTTTTTTTTCACTTAACATTTTTGAAAAAGAAAATTAACCATAACTGATGGCTGCCATATGGTCTGTTTCCAGTCGGAAGGCTCTGTTCTTCTTATCATCAAAGCGCAAGGTACGGCGAATGTCTTCAAATCTTCCAATAGCCATAGTGGCCTTGTACATGGGATTATGTAGAGGACTCCCAAATAGCTCACGGACTGATGCATCCCAGTTCTTCTCACTTCCTGCAAGCAGGGTCAATCCAATGAAGGCTATGAATTCATCTTTGGGGACATTTTTTCATTCTTTTCCTCTAGCTGTTGCTACTCTCCGTCCTTCCAAGTTTGTGCACTTCACCACATCTTGTATTATATCATCAGTGATAAAGAGCTCCCATGCATCTTTTGGTGAGACAGTGGTGCTAAGCCCTTGTGCAGGCCCTGACCGACTTCTGAGGATATTGTGGCTCTGTGTTCTGCCCTGGGTGGGAGGTAACTCGCTGGACATGATTTGGACACTTTCTTCTTCAGAGGACACAGAAGAGGAATCAGATTGATCCTGTTCAGTTGGATTTCCAGGTGGATGACTGCCACTGCCACCTGGACAATGGTCGGGGTCCTTATCATCAGAAATGTCAGACTCGGAGTCCAACCCCGTTACTGCCTCTCCATCATCATCATCATCATTCATCAGCATCTGTAGGACCATTTCAGTTGTGTATCTAGCAGCCATGACACCTTGGATGAGAAAACATAATGTAGTAATGTTTTCAATAGATCAATATGTAGTTATATAAATAAATACACGCACACACACACTACATATAGTAATGTTCGCTAACTTAGTTAGCTAGTTATAAACTAGGCTAATTTGTTGAGAAATAGTAACATACTCTTTCGCACAACAATCATGAATGACACGCGCACACACACATTATATATAGTAATAGTAATGTTAGCTAACTTAGTTATAAAGTAGGCTAATTTGTTGAGAAATAATAATAACTGTCATGAAAGACACACACAATATTATATGAAGATAATACTTACACGTATCAGCTCTTGCTGTGTAAAATAATCTTCCTGAGGGGTGACACTTCTGATTTAGTCTGTGTGGGCCACAGTCAAATGTATTCCTGACAGCCACAGTTGATAAGAATCAAAGGTTCCCATTGGATTCCATAGAAAATGCATGCGGGTCATTTTTGACCCACTTATGGAAGCTTGGGGTAGTAATACAAAAACTACAATTTCTTAAAATGTATAACAGGTAAGTTAAAAATGTGAATGGAATTATACCAAAAACATGTTTTTTGAGGAATACCTGGAATATGAAATGATAACAGTTTTTCATTACGAAGATATTTCAAGAAAACAACCTCATTGGGTCATTTTTGACCCACTTATGCATCTACGGGTTAACAAGCTTTCCCAGCCTCAGACCAACAGACTTCTAGACATCTCCACCAAACTTTCCCAGTCCATTGCTGCCATTAAAGCACTTCTTTTAAATGTCATCTTTAAATATGGAAATGAGTCATTATCGAATAGAAACTTTGGGTGAGTTTAGGAGAAATCTACAGTCGTAAAACTAACCCCTAAATGTGTACTTAGGATTTTATTTTTCCACGAGTCTGAAAGAAGACGTGTTGTGGAAGCAAGATTGCCCAAATTCATGAAAATTATTTTTTCCCCGTGGAATCTTGCCCGCCCAAGAATCGGGGCCGTGTCAGGAAAGCGTAATCGTACCAGACGTTCGTGTCTTAAACTGAGAAACAATCTCACTGTCTCATATTTCTGTTTTGACATTTTGTCTTCCTGCCCCTCTCTCAGATCGTGGCAAACGTTGAAGTTCGATAAGCAGCCCGCCTCCTTCATCCGTATCGTTGGGACTCACAACACCGCGAATGAGGTGAAGACGCACAGCCTGCCTCATGTCGACGAAACGGCAATCCCAAAATCACACATTTCACAGATTATGGATCGCAACGGAGCGATAGCTTGTAATCTTGTTGTTCCGTATCGTAGTTCACCGTTAGAGGCCTCTGACGGCCATTCCTCCCGCCCGTGTCTCACTCTGATCTCTCCTCCAGGTATTCCACTGCGTTCACTTCGAGTGCCCCGCCCAGCTGGACACGGAGGTGAACGAAGGCAGCCCGGGCCCGGACCCCCACGGCTCCGGGGCCTCGTCCCCGCGTCCCCAGCCCCAGCGGCCATCGCGCACCCACAGCCTGATCCCCTCCCAGCCCTCTCCCCCATCCTCCTCGTCCTCCTCGCTCTCCCACCAGTGAGCACTCCGTTCTCGCCGGAAGGCGACGCCGCCACCAGTGGGGAGGAGGAGAGACCTCAGATTGGCATTTTGCACAGCCTTCGTCATCAGTCTCATTGTCACAGCACTCCCACCCCACCCCACCCACCGTGGTCCTTCCCGTCAGAAGTGCAACATTAGAGACTGGTATGTCCGCAGCGTTGTAGGGCTCCGGTCTCCTGAAGAGGAGAGTTTGGTGTTACAGCCAACGGCTCAGACAGTTTTATGAAGGTACTTTTTTTTTTGTCTTCTTTTTAAGCTACTGAGACTCAAGTTTTTCTTTTCCCTTCAAAATCATCAAAGTGGAATCTTTACTTCTCCAAAGACACACCGCAACATGGTTATACTGTCCCACCAAAGAGCAGTAACGTGCGTGGGGGGGTGCTGCTATTTGAATTTTACCAGTTCATCTTTCCAAAAGAGATGGATTTTATCCTGAAACAAGCTATTTTTTTAAGAGCGTCCAAGAACGGCTCACTTTTCATACGATCGTGCTAACCGAGTAGCAGTCGGGACTATTTTTCAAATTTTGGAAATTAAATTGATTGCCAAAGCTGCGGAGCTCAACGGGTTCTGTGGCGTCTGAATGCAACTTGCACTTAATCCAGTTATGCATTTGCATATGAAGTCATCGCACCCAAAAAACAAAACGAGTGGTCCTGATCTGGTGTGACTTTTTTTGATAGTAAAAACAAAACCCCTCTCTCAAACTAATCTTGAGTTAAGTGTTGATTTAGCATTTCAAGCACTTTGAGAGTTTAGCACAAATGATATGGGGGAAATCAATTCTGTTGGGAGAATTTATTTTTGGGGGGCTCGGACCAAATTATGTTTATGCACTAGCGCTGAAAGGAAGAAGGTGCTGTTGGCACTTTATTTTATTCAAGTACGCGGAAATAAAGGTTGCAGCTTGGGTCTCCTGACTAAAGTACAGTACTGGAGTGCTGGATTATGTAACTCTCTGTTTTATATGTCCGATTAATTTAAACTCATCTTTGCTCCTGGATCCTTTATTTCTTTTTTTTTTGTGCTTTTAAATGAATCCATCAGTACTGCGGTCCCTGTTTGTTTCATTTGTGTCCTGATGTTGCACTTTTGAGTTGTCTTTGAAAAACAAAACAAAAAAACAACAACTTGTATTTGCTGTTAAATAACCTGAACTACCAGGGGTGACCCGCTGCTGTTCCTATGAGCCTTCTTGAATCATCTTCATCTGCACATTTTAGAAGAGCACCCGTTGGTGCCTAGTTGGATAAAGTCTTCCGTAATAACCAACCAGATAACTGAAATAGGGCTTTGTTCAGTAGACACACTGTGTGTGTGTGTGTGTGTGTGTGTGTGTGTGTGTGTGTCTTTTTCTCACTGCCTCTTGTTCAAAACATGCCTGTCGAAAATGTGAATATGGAAACTGACATTGATGGTAGCGCTCATCACTGCGAGGGGTCCCGCCCGTCTGCTCGGCGCCGCACTATCTGACGCCCGGTTTGAGTCCCGAGAGCTTCTGTTACAGACGATTGATCCGTCAACATGCAATCATGGTTCTCCAGGCACTGACGCCCTCGGCAGCTCTTTAGAAGATGTTGATGTGTAAATGCTGCCTAAGGAGCTGTTTTACTGTCATGAAACATTTAAAAAAAAGAAATGTTTAATTTTGAAGTTCAAATTGTATTATTGTTTTTGTCTTGCTTCTTCTGTCTCTTTAAATAATGAGCTTTGTCATGCCCCAGACTGTGAGAACAACAACAGAGCGGTTTTAAACCAGGACAGGATTTTAACTGGTGAACTGATGAGCATTATATGGACTTTAATTAAGTTTTTGTGCAACTTTTTTGTGCGTCTTTTCTCAGATATAACCACCGATCATAGGCAGTATTGTTACCCATCATTTTGAACACTGCAGGAGACTCTCCTCAGAATGAGGCGTTTGTGGTAATTAGATTAATTGGTTATTTGTTTGGTAATACCGTATCCTCAATCCTCAAAGCACGATATAGATATTTAAAAAGCCTTGAGACTCCGTCCTGTAGCAAAGCTCAGTTTTATAATTTCATCTTTACATAGTGCTTATATAGCACATATTCATACTGACAAACTGCTCTTATGAGCTTTTTACTGTCTTTCTTTTTGCAGTTTTCCAGCTGCAGCAGGCAGATCTTTTCCAAGTAGAAAAACTCCAATAAAAGCATCATATTCTACTTTTCCAGCACCAATAAGCCGACTGATAAAATAAGCCACGCTTTGCGATCGGCCTTTGACATCTAAAACGCCAGACATGTTTAAATAAGTAACTCTTTCCTCATGCATTCACTTTATCAGCTTCATAAGGTGGTATGTTGTCATGTCTGAGTCACAGCATATTATGCTGCTCAGATGAGTATGTTTAAGGTGGTTTAATCAAACTAGAAATATCACAAATGCATTAATGAATGTATTATGCACCTATATTGAGGAAAGAAGAGGGGGTTGGTTGCTCTGCTTATTATTGACCTGGTGCCCTGCATGTTATCATTAGAACAATCTAGAGATCAGCATTTAATAAACAACCCGCCTCTTAAGAGGTTTCTTTTCACTAAACATAAACAAATATGTATTAAATATCTGATACTGATAATACTACGATGCAATCCCATTTCAAGTTTAATTTCAAATGTGAAGACGACTCTCTTCACTGCAAATCAGGAACAAACGGATTCCAGTGATGAAAGCGAGCCAAACTCTCGCACATTCCGTATTTTTTTTTTTACTCGTTTTAAGAAACAGAACGTATACTTTTCCATTAAGGTTGTCATTTACTCGCTTAATGTTGCCTTTAACGTGTCAGTTGGTGCCTCTGTTGTGCCTTCATTTCGTTGGGCAATATTGACATTTCTGGTTTTTGATTGACGCGTTTCCGGCTCAGCGCACTTCGCACCAGTGACGTGTGAATAGGGGTGGCCGCTAACCGGAAACAGAGAAAGGCCTCGCTTAATGTATTTATTTTTTATTTTCACGCACCCTCATGCGCACTCAACACCGCCGTACATTTATTTTAGCCACATCGGTGGACGGCAGGCGGTGTTTTTCTAATCTTTTCCCCGTGTCGGGACAACGGGACGCCCCTCCTCCCGTTATCTCTTTTTGTTCGTCGGTCGTAACGTCCGTTCGTCCAGCTGATCGCTGCGTGTGCCGTTCAATGACTCCGGTTCAAACTGAGCCGTTTTGTTTGACTTAACGGATGGTTGTGTTGCGGCCGAGAGGGGCCGAGTTCGCCACCTTTTTATTTTTCACCGACTTGTGGACTTTAAAAGAAGAAGAAAAAAAGGACTGTTATTTTTTGTTTTGTTTAACTTGACTGTTGGGATTATTTTTGTTCTTCCCTTTCCTCCTCCTCCTTCCTCACTGAACGACAAGGCCCCGGACTCATCCCCGGCTTCGCGTTTTCACATCGAGGCTTTTTTCTTCTCTCGTCGGAAGTCATGGGAGACACCAGCGAACGAAGCAAAGCTCCGAGTCTACCTCCCCGCTGTCCCTGTGGGTTTTGGGGGTAAGAGTGAAACATAATATAAACTACGTTAAACCCGCTTATTTCTCAACTGAAAAGACAAATCCGGATGAAAAATGCCCAGCGGGTTGAACTAGTCCAAACCCATTGTTGTTGTTCTGTTGAGCAGGCCGAGGAGCAGGGTGGGGGTTGGGAAGTCAGCGACTAAATAAACCTGCTTGCTTGAATAAAACGGCTACATTTCCACCATTCCCACGTTTATAAACCCTCTCTCGTCGTGCCGAACCCGGGTTATCGTCTTGAAACCGGGCTACATCGTGTGTTGAAGCCAGTTTGTACACCAGGAGGTGACGTACCCGAGAGAGAAAATGATTTATTGCTAGCAGGTTCCCTTTTTTATTTATTTATTTAAACCCCCTCCATGTTCTTGAATCCCCTCGAGGAAAAGCACCGTTTAACACGACTAAACACGTGACTTTGGTTAAACCCGAGCAGCGCTTGTGAACCAGTTTTATTGAGTTATTTCACACCCTTTTTTTTATATTGGTTCTTGTCAGAGTGGTGGATGTGTGTTGCATACCGGATGTGATTCACTGTCTCCTGTGTTGCCACAGAGGAGACATGACTGCACACCAACCTTTTTATTTTATTGTATTTCATCAAACCTGCTAGCTTTGAAAAGCAATACGACAATAAGATTACTGTTATTTCATTACTAACCACCAGAGACCCTTTAAACCTCTGTGCACTTATATTTGTTTAGACTTTTTAGGGTGTCAAATACAACCAGGAAGACACTACCCACCCCGACCCCCCTGTTTTGGAGTATTATCTTTATACAACGCTGTCATGACTTGTCATTTGGTAACAGGCTCCCTCCTCTCCAGCCCCATCCCCCAATTGCCTTCATCTTGTGGTGCCCAGTAAGCACACTGGAACCAGTAGCCCACCTGTCAATGTCAGGTGACACAAATGTCAGCGTTGTGTGTGTGTGTGTGTTATGTGTGTTTTACGGCCCAGCTCAGAGCAACACCTGGCCCGGGCTTGCAGCCTCTTCATACATGTCCCCGAAGCTCAAGGCCTCTGAGAGAGACACTCAAGCATTTTTGAGGGATTAAATTCTCTTTTGGCTCTTCATGCATTATGAATAGTGTGTGTGTGTGTGTGTGTGTGTGTGTGTGTGTGTGTGTGTGTGTGTGTGTGTGTGTGTGCTGGTTGAAGTAGGTTTGTTCTTACCTCCATGGGGGGGGATCTGAGTTATTCTTAGCATTCACTCGTGTGACAAAGTTTGCACTAAGATAAAACAATTATTGTCGGTTTCCAATTTTTTTTTTTAATAAGACCCAGATGGACGCAAACATGCTCAAAGTGGACACCGGTTGTTCAATTCCAGGCGAAGGCTTCATCAGGTGGTTTGATCGACTAGTTCCTCCTCTTAAGATGAAGGCGTGTTAATCAGCTGATTGGAGCATCGACCCGAGAAGCTTCGAAAACCAGTTTGAGATTAGGTTTGGGAGGTTTGCAGAAAATAAAAAAAATAAAATGATTGGCCCATATTTCCGTGCTCTATTGGCACTCATATGTTCTCCTGACTTCACGTGCCGGTACAGATACATCGGCCATTGGCGACTGTGTGGAATATGGAAAATACTGGCAGCCTCGGCTCAACACTTTTCAAGGGTTCTAGGTTAACGGCCTGCTTTCTGTGTTGTTTGTGTTCAGACACACACTCACATTCTGCATGCTGCTATCTGATGTACAAGTTGTGTTTTAAGCACCTCAGCATGTTTTACTTGGTTTCGGCGTAACCAAATAATCTCACCAGGTGATTACTAGGAAATAAATGCTTGTTTTAAAAAAAATCTTTGCTTTGATTTTAATCTCGAGGAACAATTTACTAATATTTAAAACCCCCATTTGATAAACTGCTTCATAGGAAGAGGCAACTTATTTTTATAAATTAAATGACGATTAATTACGTCAAAACTCTAAATTAGATTTTTCATGTTGCCGTGTAGTTTTACACTTAATTTGCTGTGCTCGCTCGGATGTTAAGGAGACTGTGCGGCCTTGAAAATATGCCTTAAAGTTGTGGGAAATTTATGGACATTATTATTGGTATGAAACCTGATTATAGCGGGACAAAAGCTGCTTTATCGCACTATTAAACCTGGTGCCAGGCTAAACACCTTTTTGCAAATGCTTTCTTAATTATTAGAATGTTGATTCAATCAGGACATGGGAAGAAATGGCCATGTTTATTTGTTTAAATATTTAATGTTAGGACACTACATGCCAGTATTGGACGATGTTCACTTGTACGTGGGAGACCAGAGTCATGGTCGCTGAATACACGTAGCATTATACCGACAAAGTCTAATCAATCGCTACTTTGCCAAATTTCCTGGGAATCCATTCAAAGATGTCGAGATATAGCTCACCTGCGTTAGTCAACCGACGATCCGAACGACGGCGGGAAGTTAAAATGTATTTTTAAATGGAGCCCCAGAAGGTGAAGGGAGAGACATTGCCGTTCCCGTCGGAGAAAGTAGGGCTGAGGGAAAATACCGTGAAACTAAAAGGTTCAAAACGCAAGTTTTAAACAACTGCCGTTGCGTCGATGGGGAATGAGGAGGGTTGTTTAATTTTGAAGCTCGCGTGACGTATGCAGCCTTATTAATCTGTGTATTGACGATGCTTTCCCTGTGTCCATGTGGTTCTCTGCCACGGTACCAAAAAAAACAATACTCTCTTTTTGTTGAACATTCTCTAAGTAGGCGGGCTCTCTGTGCAGCCATGACTGCACACGGGGAGGGGGAGTACCCGCTAGCCTTCGCGGGTACGCCGGCCAAGCCGGCCACTTTAAGACCCAGTCCGGGCCCTACTCTGGCTCTGGGCTCTCGGTCGTCGTGACCCGAACCCAGCTGGCGCCAGACTGAGCTGTACTTCCTGTCATCTCTAGCTGGCCTTTGTCACCCTTGGCTCCACCTTGTCAGCCTCAGCTGTACTTTGAGCGTAGCGCTAGAGAGCAGAGTTCAGGCGTATTAATTTCAGATGCATGCATTGTTTTTTATATATACACACACACACACACACAGGGTGCCTCATGCAAGCGTGCAGATAGCAATTTATCTTTTTTTTTTGGTCCGCAGAAAGAGCCGGTAGTCTCCGCCCGTATATGACAGCACACGGCCTTGATTTTGTCCGTCTCTCTGCTTTGCATGCAGCTTGTAGAGCGGAAAATTAATCAATAACAACGCTACAGTAAAATCATGTGATTCATCACGACCGTGTGCTTCTTGTACAAGTGATTCTTTTTACAGCCAGCCGTGTGCGTCCCCGTCCTCTTGAGACTTCCCGTCATCCCGCCTGGAATTTACTGACACGAAGGCCTTGAATGGCAAAAAAAACTAGGTTACTGAGATGAAACATTAGACGTGGTTATGTAAGATGTTATGATCGATGCTCAGGACGCGATGTGAGAAAGCGGCTGAAGTCCGACTGGTGTTTTTTACGGAGGCCGTGAAAAAAATGCCATATATTTGGTATACATATATTTTGGCTCCCTTTTTTTTCTCCAAAAACATTGGCAACTGGACCGGGTCATATAGGCTGCAATGTTTTTGACAAGTTCATTAAATAATCATAGTTATTAGAGGAAATTATGGGGGCGTTTTTTGCCCCTCTCCTTGTGATATCGGGGGCAAAATGATATTTCTTAACGGCAGCTTTGCCCTTTGCCCTTGTGTATTTCCGACGCTGGTGGAGACAAAACCGGGACGTCAGAGCAGGTCATTGACATTCATTCTCTCTCCTCTCTCTTCAGGTCCAGCGACACCATGAACCTCTGCTCCAAATGTTTCACTGGTAAGTTTACGCCATGTTCTTAAATGACTGCGAAACACTCCGATCTGAAAGAAGCACTCTCTCTTGGGACCAGTTGGTGTCGTAGAAATGTACAGCACATGTTTGAGGTGAAGCAGCATTTAAATCAGTGGTTCTCAAACTATTTTTGTCACGCCCCATTTTGGAAGAAGGAACATGTTCATGCCCCACCGCCCCAACAAAAAGTCGATCTCTGTGAGATAGGCTTTTCTGCTGTTTTTGTCTTGGCAAAACACCCAGAAACGATCAGTCGCCAAGAATTTTAGCCGTCGAGCATGTGCAAGCGTAACCTGTTGCGTAACGTAAACATTTCCACGACAGTACAGGCATTTTCCCATGTATTTATTAATGACACTTTTGTACTATGTAAAGTTCTCATGTAGCCAGTCTCCAGTGGTTTGAGCTTCTCGCCCATTAAGTCAGCGTTAGATGCAGACTTGTGTGAAATTACCCACAAGTCATAGCGATATGACGTTAAACATACAGGGTTACCGGTGGAACCATGGAAACGTAAACGAAGAGGACGACACATGGGGGCAAATGACATGTACTCAGAAACATTAAGGATTAAAGATGGAACATGAAAATGCATGACATTTGTTATTTATTCATTCATCTATTCATCAAACATTTAATTTTGTCGCTGTTTTGGCAAAAACAAAGAAATTAATTTATTTGAAATGACGTCTCGTGTCGAGAGGAAAGGGGCCAAGTAACACAATAAACCCACAATTGTACACAATATTTGTTTATATGGTGGCTGTAGCTCAGGGGGATCAGTGGTCGTCCCGTAACCGCAAGGTAAATGGACTCGTACTTGAAGGTAGCCGGTTCGATCATGTGGTCACACAACCGCTTGCGTTTTTTTTTAAAGAGGGGAGGGAAAAGTTACTGCTTATGAAAACGCACCATTATCCACCGTCGCTCTGCTCACCGTGAAATGAAGCCCATCACCATCCGATCAGGCGGGTCGCATTTTAGTGTCGAGTTAGAACACGGTTAGGCCGCGTTGAGGACACGGTTAGGCCGCGTTGAGGACACGGTCAGGACGCGTTGAGGACAGTTTGGACACGTTGAAAAGCACACGTGAAAAGCCGAGGGTAAAAATGGCCCTGCTGACAGCCATTGGGATGTATCGTAAGAGCCGGATACCGGACTCCAAGATGGTGCCCATTCAGGTCCCGCTCTGCCTTTTTTAAGTTTATATACATTGTGACAATGTCAGATTTTTTTTTTAAGCAATTTTCCCGACTTGAGGAAAGATTCACAAATATGGATCAAACGTAAAAGTAAAAATGTACCCTTTTTTTTTTTTTCTTTGTCATTAAAGGTGTCCCGTCAACAGTTTTGCACACGTCTCTTTTGCAATAGTAGCCTAATAAATGTGGTTTGGCTTCAGGCTCGGTGTGCCAGCTGATTTAAGCTGGCAACGCTAACTATGCTCCAGGAAAATGGAGATACGAAAGGAGGTGAAAGTCTCATTTTAACATTAAAAGGCGAACACAAAGGAAGACTCCATTCCGGTCGTTTAAATCTGTGGAGAGAAGTTTTGTGCCAAAGTTCCAAAGTTTGGCTCCCTTGTGGTCACGTGGTTTACGATGGCGGAGAGCAGAGAGGATGCTGGGAAATGTCTGGGTTTGGCAGAGAGAGATTTATTAGACGGAGGAGAGGAGAGAGCTGACAGGAAGTGGAGAGAGAGGCACAGACAGACAGCGAGAGAGGTGCATGAGAGACGCAATTACTTTCTTTTTTAATCAATACATATTTTGATGGAGAAGCTATGAAACCATCGCAATTTACCAGCTGCATAACCGTCCAAATCAAAAGTCCAAATCAAGTCACCAGAAGCAAGAACCAGGGAATTGTTGTTTGGTCAAATATCAGAAGTATATTTTTTTTCAATCAATTAATAAGTAATTGTTTCAGCGCAAATTAAAAGTGTAATTTGTGTAATGCCCATGTTAGCTGAGGACAATTAGATTTGTCTAATTAGATTTTTTTTAAAGCAGCTTATTGTCAGCTATTGAACAACTTAAAGGAGACACACGATGCCCATCTTTATGGATGCTTGGATTTTGCATTTCCACTTGTTTATATGGTTTTATTTCAACACACATTGTTCTCACTGTCTGTCTACTTAATCCCTACATTCACCATCTGCCTGAAACTGTCTTCTAAAGGACCGGCGTGGAGGATTTAGGGGGATTTACTCGGTGAAATCAAAATATAATATTCCTAACTATGTTTTCATTATCAGCTGAAACTGAGATGTGTTTGTTCTGACATGGGAACGTCTGAATGGCTTGTTGTTATCCACAGGACATCAGATACCCGAACCAACATGTCCCCTTTGAATGGCACCAGCGCATTAAAACGGCTGCATGTGTTTTATTGCGGCGGATCCTCTAACTCCTAATCCTCCACTGAAAGTGGAAACAAAGGATACGGGGTCGAGAGTAGAAACCCTGTGACAGGCTGTAGAGACAGAAGTATAAAATATATGGAAGTTTATCTCTGCTCTGAGCACTCCTGTGGGTGAAGTGCCCACCAAAGGCAGCGTTTTAAGTCAAATTAAATATTTGTACATAAATGTCTTGTGAGGTCCAGCTTTATTATGTAGAAATATCAACAATGTTAGTCTTCCTGGTCGAACAGGGCCGTATGTTCTGCACCCTTGCTCTGTATAACTTGTCATTACAGACGAGGTCCTGGCTGTATTTCTGTACCGGCCATAAACGGTCCAGATTTACCCGTACTGAGTCTGTCTCCGTCCTCCACCACAGACATCCAGAAGAAGCAGCCGGGGGAGGACTGCACCTCCAAGCCGCTCCAAAACACCGGGAGCAGCCAATCGTCGGTCTTCAGCAGCGAGACGAGCAGTAGCAGTAGCCAATCCCCGTTGTTGCTGTCGTCTTCGTTGTCAACGCCCTCCGGCGCCGAGCAGCCGCCGACCGAAGAGCCCTCGCCCACGTTTCCCAGCACGAGGGACGGTAAGATGGGACGACACATGATTCTTAACTCTTTCCCAAAATGAAAGAAAACGCATGAAAGAAAACAGCTCGCCAAAGAGTTTCTCCAGACTTTAGAGTTTCAGTAAAGCTCCAGGGATCAGTTTGGAACGTCCCCCCAGTACAAAGTGACACATGGTACTGGGACAACTGGACCTCACATACAGGCAAACAATAGACAGTCGAGAACACATGTTCCTCTGTGAAGGCGTCTAGTTTAAAAAAAAAGAGTTTATATTCTGAATGCCCGGTGGGTTCCATATGTACATCTTATGAAGTCACCATTTTGAGTTCTACAAATCTTCACTCATTTTCACTCCATAGGACACAGTTAAAATGGCCAGTGTTTGGTCTCCTCATGTCTCGCTGTTTTCCATCTGCAGGCATGTCGTCCACAGACACAGCCCAAGGCACGCTCTGCACACCCACAAAACGTCCTCGAGAATCAGGTACAGTCGGCCTCCCCTCCGCCAGTGGCTCTGCGTGACCCTCCCCCATTTAACCCGTGCCATTATTTTTTTTTGTTTACTTTCAGCGTCGGGCTCGGACAGCGAGGCGACGCCGGAGAAACGGCTGCGGACGGACGAGAAGGATGGCAGCAGCGAGGAGGCCCGCGGGACGCCCAAGCAGAAGAACCGTCGGCGCTGCTTTCGCTGCCAAACCAAACTAGAGCTGGTGCAGCAGGAACTGGGCTCCTGCCGCTGTGGTCAGTACCAACATGGCCATGGCCGGCGCCGAGCTCACCGCCTCGGTTTAAACACGCCGCCGTAAACCTGACAAACGACACAAGCCGCCCTGAAGCGGGTTTCTGTTTCTATTCTCTTTTTTCAGATACTTGTTTTACTTTTAAAGACGCAGTCCGAAATCCAAACGTCAAAAATAATACGATAAAATGAAAGCACGAGATTTCGTGACGTTTTAATCTTTTAGAATGCTGTTAAATAAGTACAAAATAGTTAGTAAAACTATAATTTGGAGTCATGCATACTTCAACGTGTGTGTTTGCGGATTTAGAATAACGTAACGGATTGTTTTTTTTATATGGCAGATGAGCGTTTATGATTGTTCCACGTTTTGATGATACTCAAATAAACGGCACTCGCGGTCACATAAGCGTTTGTTAGCGACTGCCTTTTTTTTCTTCTTTTCTTTTCATTCACCAAAAACACATTTGAGGAAACAGAAACCCCCACACATAGTTTTGAGACTAAGGAACACCGGAAGTGCATTCATGCTGATTCATCCCTGCAGCTCTCTATTTCCTTCATTGATTCATGTCAGTATAATATTTAGAAAGTTCTGGGCGGGAACAAAAGTTAGGGAAAAACGTACACTCAAATTAGTCACTTCCTCCCTTAACCGTTGTTTCCCCCGTCTCGCCTCCCAGGCTACGTGTTCTGCATGCTCCACCGTCTCCCCGAGCAACACGACTGCCTGTTCGACCATCTGGGCCGCGGGCGCGAGGAGGCCGTCCTCAAGATGGTGAAGCTGGACCGCAAAGTGGGCCGCTCGTGCCAGCGCATCGGGGAGGAGTGCTCCTGATCGGCCACACCGGGACTGGATGTCCGGCTGGAAAGGAGGAGGAGAGTGGAGAGCTAGGAAGAATGACAAATGGGGTGATGGGAGGAGGAGGAGGAAGAGGAGGAGGAAGAGGAGGAGGAGGAGGAGGAAGACGAAGACCCACCCCCCGACGATTCTGGATCTGAGCTGGACGACGCCCGGATGATGTCTTCGACTTCCTGCGTCTGTTTTGGACGGGTGGGGGGGAGGTGCCGCCGGCTGTTCTGCAGGGCCACGTTCTCACACACACACACACACACACACACACACACACACACACACACACACACACACACAGAGAGAGCCTTAACCCGAACCCCCCCTACCACAGAGGAAGAGACTTATCCAGTTAGTCGTACATTATGCACATGTCTATCGCCAGGGTTTCCTCCTCCTCCTTTGTTGTTTAGTTTTTTTCTCATTCATGGAAAATGAACAGAAGCGTTTGGCTAAACTGATCCGCTTGTATTTAGGTTATTTCCCTCTCTTGGTCGCGGCTCTACCCCACGACCCTCCTCAGGTCGTCATGAAGGGGTTGGAGTATCAAACCTGTAACCCCGCCTTCCTCCTCCTCCTCCTCCTCCTCCTCCTCTTGTATTCTACGTTTTCTTCCACCTACATTTAGGCACCATCTGCACCACTGCCCGTGTGTTGCCCGTGCTCGGTACCAGCAGTAGTGTGTCTGCGTGTGAGGCTGTCCGAGGTTGCTCTTGTGGGCGGATTTTTCTTTTTTCTTTTTTAAACCCTTGTGAGGCTGTCGTGGCGATCAGCTCCGTTTCTACTGCTTACCACGGAGGACAATACAGCCAATCCCTGCCTCTGCTCACATGGACTGTTGACAAAACACACAATGAAAAACCCACACTGATGGACAAGAAACCCCCTTGGATGAATCCTCTATGTAGCAGATCCTCTTCTCCTCCCTCCCTCTCCTCTTTTCAATTCACTGAGTAGTGCCGTTGTTTTACATGGCGGGGAATGCGACGGGACCCGATTCAAACGATGAGGCCTTCGCCCCCAAAAAAACGCCACGTGTTCATTTAGAAAATACAAAACGAGTCTCCATTGCTGCAAACCACCAGTCAGGAAGGGGAATGACGTACTACCCCTTTAAATGGTTCTATAATTTATTTCTTATTTAGTGTTTTGTGGGTAGGATTAGGTGTCACTTAATTTTCAGATTGGAGGGAAAAATTATTCTTGAAATGTTATAATTTCCTTTCTTGCAGTGATTGCGTCATTTATGCTAGTGAGCTCTCACTAAATCGATCAGATGGTGTATTTAATTTTTATTTAATTTTTTGCCCCACATTTTGAATTGGTGATGTCATATTGATGCACAGCAAAAGAGGAAATGTGTTGGATGAACCAAAAGGCTCGTTTAACTTCAGTTCAGTTTTGATATGTTTCATAAACCTTATTCAGGTGAGGGATCAAACGTGGATTTCGCCCCCCCCCCCCAGTTAACCCTCCGGGGCCACTGTCGAGGTTGTACGTCGACTGCCATCACAGATTCAAACCGCTCTGCTTTTGGCTGCAGAAACAAACCTGGATTCATTTTAATTAGTTAAATTATTATTGTTTGCACCCGTGCTCAACTTGGACTCTGTGCTGTGCACATTGTTCAGTCACACACACCTCTCTTCCTCTGCTAAAGGTGTATTCTACCAAAATCGATTGTTGAATTATTTTTTGGTGGGCATTTAACATTCAACGTACAGGTTGTGATTTGTTTTATTACAGGTACGGAGTCTCCATTTAAAAAATATGAACTTCGCATCGCAGGAAAATGCAACGCGTTGATGATGAATTGTATATTTTAGTTTTTCAATTTGGAGAAAAATTAAGCGGTAGATTTCCTCCTTCTTTTTCAATTTTACTTTGGTGGGGGGAGTTGGTTCCTGTGAAGAGCCCTAATAACCAGACACCACTTAACTATGCTAATCCTCATGCACGAGTTATTGTTTCTTCTCTCGTCTTTTCCACTGAGAACACAGCGATGAGGGAGGAGAGACGGCTGTTTTCTTATTTTGATATTTTGAGTGCTAATGAGAAATGGAATATCTTTCTGTACTTTTTTTTTTTGAGAAATTATTTAACCTTATATCAGTTTGAGTTACTTACACCCTAGCATAGAGTGGCATATTTAGTTAATTGTATAAAAAAAAAAGCAAGAACATAATTCTGTCCTATTTTCTCCTTTTTAATTTTATCGTGTTCCATTTTCTGATGAGGAAAAATAAACTGGATTAGAGGATGTTGTGTGTGTGTGTGCGCCCCCCCCCCCCCCCCTGCCCCCATGATAACATTTGTTTGAAACAAGGTTTTCTCTCTGACAATAAACTATGAACAAAATGACAGAATATGAGTTAATTATTATTACCTTAAAAGCCTAAAATGAGCTTAAACTGCCATACTTTTTAATTTGTATATAACTTAAGCTGTATTTTAATGTGATCTTTTAATATAATATATAATGCGTCTATCCTGTAATAAAAACCTCTCTTTTAAATATAGAACCAAAAAAAGGGATGAAAGGATCTTATGTTTAGTTGATGTCACCACAGTAATTAAAACCTCATTTAGAATATAAAACCTACGGTAAGAGGACGAAAAACTCGGGAGCAAGATGTTTTTGGACGACAGTCGAGGGGAAGACTTGTTCACATGCTTAAGGGAAAGCGCTGCACTGGAGAAATGCTACGTTACAAGTAGAGTTAAAACTACTTCAGTAAGCAGTAGAACGCTCCTTGTCAGTCAAAGATGGGTTATTGAATGTGCCTTCTGGGCACAAGCCAAACAAAAAGGCAAACCATGTCTACAAAGGGACACAAAAAGACTAGAGGCAAAACATGACTAGAAAGAGGCCAAACCTGACTACAAGTGATCCCAGTGCAGAGTGAGTTGCAGTAGTCCAGTCTTGAGGAGATAAAGGCGTGGATGAGCTTCTCTGGGTCTGACAGGGTTAACGTGGGGCGGAGTTTGGAGATGTTTTTTAGATGATAAAAGGAGGTTTTGCACAGGAATTTTATATGGTCAGTAAAGGTCAGGTTAACAAACGTGATGTTCCCAATGCTGTTTGTATGTTGAATAGCAACAGCCACACATACGGGACTATTTTTTTTATTTTCTCTCTCGCTGAAATGCGATACACAACGTTTGGTGGCTACAACTATTTTGTGCTGAAAGGCAGCATACTATTTATTTACTATTAATAACGTCGCAGGTAACCGTATTATAAAACAGTTAAAGGGTTTGCTAACAACACCCTTGAACTGTACATTATTGATAGTACTTCCTCACGTACCTTATTGCTTAAATAATACATTAAAATGTATGAGTTGATTTTTAAATATGAATTTATATTTGGTATTAATCTGAATCTGTAAAAAGTAACCGTCTATCGTAAAAGTAAAAAGTAGCACGACATGGAATGCATAGACGTTGGTACAAGTACCTCATACTTGCAGGTATAAGATCTTTATATCTTCACTTTGAAAAGGATTACAATTAAAATAAAACATGGTATCAACCCCAAACAACTGCTGCAGCATTAATGACACGTGCACTCTCAACTATCACAGACACACACAGCTGAGCTGCATCTTTAATTCATCTTCACGTTTGAGGAGACGTGACGATCTGAGTGCGTCACACAGCTCGACCACTAGATGGAGCCCTAACACAGCTCCTCCTCGGAGTCACAGAAGAGGAGAGTTTCTCCTGGAGCTAAACAGAACAAGCCTCTTCTCTGTCCTCTTCATCATCCTCTCCTTCCCCTTATTCCATCTTCCCCTTCTCTATCCTCTTCATCACCCTCATCGCCATCTCCATCTTCTCTGTCCTCTTCATCATCCTCTCTTAATCTACATCTCCTTTGTCCTCTTCATCTCCATCTTCATCTTCTCTCCTCCCTTTCTCATGGGCATATGTTCCTCTTCCTCTTCTCTCAGTCTCCGTGTTAAAAAGACCACTGGGTTACTGGGTTCACATTGGGTTCAGTTGATACTGGGTTAATTCTGCCCAGTTGTATAGAAACACTGACCCAGTATAACTCCTGTGTATTTTATTAATCCACACTGGAGTCTCTCTAATTATGATATATACTATAATAATATAATATATATCATAACTTTATTTAAACATTTACATGTAGTTTGGATGGGTGTTTTTTATGGTTTTATGTTATTTAACATTTCATTTCTTGTGGATTGAATGTTCAATATTTGAAAAATATTTAAAGTAATGGGCTTTCCTGAATTATTAATGCTGATCCGATTTGTTGATTTATTTCCCATTTCCCTGATTATTCTCTTTCCTTCTATTCTATTTTCTTTGATTCTATTTTCTTATTTTTCATTCTCTTATATTTCATTCTATTGTCTTCCCTTCTCTTATATTCTATTGACTTATTGTCCCTTCTCTTCTATTATCTTCTCTTCTCTTCTATGTCATCTCTTCACTCTCTTCTATTCTATTGTCTTCCCTTTTCTTCAATTGTCTTCTCTTCTCTCTCTTCTCTTCTATTGTCATCTCTTCCCTCTCTTCTATTCTATTGTCTTCTCTTCTCTCTCTTCTATTTTATTTTCTTCCCTTCTCTTCTTTCATTATATTGTATTCCCTTACCTCCCATTCTCTTCCCTTTTCTCTTGTCCCTTCTCTTCTATTGTATTCCTTTCCCTCCCATTCCCTTCCTCTCTTCTTCTCTTCTCTTCCATTGTGTCTACTTTAGTATAAAGTGCGTCGCCAGGTGGCGCTCCACGCTCTCCCACTCAAACCTTCAGGAGTCTCCAGGAGCGAAACACGCTGTCCAACGCAGACGCGCACACACTCACTCGCACGGCTGTCAGGCGTGTCAGAGAAGCGCTCGAGCCTCTCTGTGAATAGAGAGAGAGAGAGAGAGGGAGAGAGAGAGAGAGAGAGAGAGAGAGAGAGAGAGAGAGAGAGAGAGAGAGAGAGAGAGAGCGCACTCCGTACCCAGTGTCTCTCCGGCAGCGGCACCGGGCAGACTTGTGTGTACTTCCAGGAGGTTGTTGGTTCAGTCTCGTTGCTTTTTGTGTTTGTTTTTTTCTTCCCTCGCTTCCGTGAACATGGGACTCTGACAGTAGCTGGGCAGCGGGCGCCGCCGGCTCCTCCTGACCGCAAAATGAAGCGTCTCTGTCGGAGGCTGGCGGTGGCCGTGGCGGTGCTGGTGTGGCTAGGAGCGCTGGTTTACCTGCTGGTGCTGAGCCGGAGGAGGCTGCCGGAGCTTGGGACCTGGGCGGGAGCAGGAGGCGGAGGAGGAGGAGAGACAGCCTTCAACCAGGTGAAGTGTACAACCTCTCCTGTGTGTGTGTGTGTGTGTGTGTGTGTGTGTGTGTGTGTGTGTGTGTGTTTTTCTATCCCGGTGGGGACCAACACCTGACATATCACTCACCCCGTGGGGACCGATTTTCCCCGTGGGGACCGACCCCCGGTCCCCACGGGCACGAGCATTGCAATCAATAGGAAACAGCCTGCTGATATGCCTGGTGCTTTTATTTTGAAGAAAAAAAAATGGACCCCACGGGGTTGATTTTCCCTACTTTGTGTGTGACCTAGTGGTCATAGGGGGTATTGCGGTGTGTGTCGTTGCACGGTGGGGACCGTTTCCTGACAAAGTGTGTGAAAGTGTGTAAGTGTGTATATCCAATAAACTTCATATTTCATAGATATTATTACAGTTTGAGCACTTTAATGTAATCAGACTTTCATGCTATCGATTAAGTTTTCATGAAATCCATGACTAAACCCATTTAATCAATGAACTTCCTTTCAAAACAGTTTTATTCTTAACCTTTTAAGCCTGTTTCGAAAAAAAAGTCTCTTTTTATAAAACTTAAACTTAATTATCTCCACAACCACAATGTTTATGAACTTAAAAAAAGTTACTGTAAATTAAAGTAACTGTTAAGTGTAAGAACTCTGTGAACTTGCTGCGGCGACCGTAACGTTTCACTAAACTCGTGATAAGTACCCCTTACAAAGTCAGATTTCACTAACAAACACATCCACGTGACCGGAAGGCTTGTGGGAGTCTAACAAAGCAATAATAATAATTATAAACCCCCCTATTAGTACCTGTAAAGTCACAAAACGTTGTTTTTCTTCTTCTCTCTGTCTCACGTAACTGCTTTCTGTGCCTTTCGTGTACCGCCCACATTTCTAAACACGTCATACAGCAATGTTTTCCCAAAATAAAAAAGAGTTTTGATTGAAAATCCGTCGCAACACCCCTAAGCTTCGTTTTATTGTGATTCTTTAGGTCCTAATCTTACCCAAAAGGTGTCGTATTAGTACGTGGGATGTTGGTAAGGGCCTGAACCATACAGTTTGTACAAGTCGGCAACCGCTGCAAAAGACATTTTTGGGAAATCTTGCTTAGATCATGCTGGATATTCCTAGTTATGATCAAAATATGTTATAAAAGTGATAAAGAATTATATAAAGTAACACAATTAATATAACCCATTTGGGGTTCATACGACTACTTTAACACGGGGAACAAGAGGCACAGATCTACGGAGAAACTGATGATCATTTTTTGTAGACCTAAAGTATTCTTAATGAATAACTATATTAGTATAAACTATCAACAAACCATGAACATGCTTATTGACTAGATTATTTTTTTATTTTATTATAATTGATAGATAATTATGTATATGTAAGGAGCTCCAAGTGTTTAAAGTTGAGACTTCTGAGGGAAAAAAGGGCCTGAAAGAGGACAGCCATAGTATACAGAACCCAGAAAGATATACAAAAGTTCCCCAGTACTTAAACTGAGACTATAGGTTTGCTGGTTATGATATTCATACAAATAGTAGCGACAAGTAAGTCGATATTCTGATATTCATAAAAACTGAGACTATAAGTAAGCAGTGGTCTGACATTAAAAACAAAAACCATAGGGCTGTAAGTTAGCCGGTGTTCTGATATCATACAAACTATAGAGCTGTATGTTAGCCAGTGTTCTGATACTTATACAAACTGAGAATATAGTGAGCTGGTGTTCTGATATTCATACAAAAGGAGGTCAGCAGATGTTTTGATAGTCATAAAAACTGAGGCCATGTAAAAGCAGGCTTGTTAGCCGTAGTTCTGATATTTATACTAAAATCCATCTCTAAGTTAGCCAGTCCTCTGACGTTTAATACAAACCAAGACTGTAAATTAGCTGGTTTTCTGATGTTAAAACAAACCATGGCTATAAGTTAGCTGGTGTTCTGATATAAACACAGACCATAGCTATATGTTAGCTGGTATTCTGATATTAACACAGGCCATGGCTGTAAATTAGCTGGTGTTCTCATATTCACACAGGCCATTGCTGTAAGTTAGCTGGTGTTCTGATATCATATAAACTATAGAGCTGTATGTTAGCCAGTGTTCTGATATTTATACAAACTGAGAATATAGTTAGCTGTTGTTCTGATATTTATACAAACCAAGGCTGTAAGTCAGCAGCTGTTTTGATAGTCATACAAACTGAGGCCATGTAAAAGCAGGCTTGTTAGACGCAGTTCTGATATTTAAACAAAAATCCATCTCGAAATCACGTTTAATACAAACCAAGACTGTAAGTTAGCTGGTTTTCTGATATTAACATAGACCATGCCTGTAAGTTAGCTAGTGTTCTGACATTTACACAAACCATGGCTATAAGCCCACTACTGTACTAAGCTAGCCTGTTCAGAATTTATTCAACTGCCTTTGGAACTATACCAGTTCAAGTAGTCATGTTCACTACTTATATGACCTATAACTTGTAGTAATAACTACAACTTTATACAATTGTCATAATTGTTGTGTGTATGCAAATTTGATTCATTCAGATGCCTTACTTTTTGCATGACGTAAGCACACATTTAAGCGGTCACGGAGTTTCAGCTTTTTGCCGTCAGTAGGAACATGCGTTATGAAATGTAAAAATAATATTAATTATAAACGCGAGCATTGAGTACTAAACTATTAATACAGCACACTACGATAGTCAACTTACTATGCTTTTTGTGTAGTTTGTAGCATCAGCACAATTTATTAATTTAGAATTAAGGATATAAAAAACATATTAACATATTTTTGAATATGGATTGGAAAGATAAATATAATAACTACACACTATTTAGCAGTAGTAAAGCATGAGTAAACACTTAATTCATTATTCAAAAAGCATCGTTCCAACACTTATTAGTAACTCATTAGTATGCAATAGTATGTAAACCGTTATTAAACATATTAACATACATTTTCTTTTGAAGCACTGATGTTTTCGTGACACATGAATTAGGCAATGCAATGATAATATTTCTGCACTGACTCAAAGAAGTGAGGTATGAACAAACCTTTCCTGACATTTGCGGTCCCCATTGGACCTATCCCCAAACCGCCGTATCACGGAGTTTCAATTGCTCACTGTCAGTAGGAACATGCGTTATGAAATGTAAAAATAATATGAATTATAAACGCGAGCATTCAATACTAAACTATTAATACAGCACACTATGATGGTCAACTTACTGTGCTTTTTGTGTAGTTTGGAGCATCAACACAACTTTGTAAAATGTATTTAGAATTAAGGATATTAAAAAGATATTAATATATTTTTTCTTTTGAAGCACTGATGTTTTCGTGACACACGAATTAAGCAGTGCAATGATAATATTTCTGCACTGACTCAAAGAAGTGCGGTATGAACACACCTTTTACTGACATTTGCAGTCCCCATTGGACCTATCCCCAAACCGCCGTGTCACAGAGTTTCAATTGCTCAGTCAGTAGGAAATAATATAATAATATGATAATAATATGAATTATAAACACAAGCATTCAATACTAAACTATTAATTCAACACACTATGATAGTCAACGTAACTATGCTTTTTGTATAGTTTGGAGCATCAGCACAACTTATTAATTTAGAATTAATGATATTAAAAACATATTAACATATTTTTGAATATGGATTGGAAAGTTAAATATAATAACTACACACTATTTAGCAGTAGTAAAGCATGAGTAAACACTTCATTCATTATTCATAAAGCATCGTTCCAACACTTATTATTAACTCATTAGTATGCAATTCGTAAACAGGTATAAATGTTTCATTCTTGATTAATAAGCTTGACTATTATGCGTGTCATGATTGGGTTTTCATACTTTATAAATGATGGATTCCCCATTTGTAAATTAAGTAATATATATTGCAAACCAATGAAGTAATATATATATATATATATATATATATATATATATATATATATATATATATATATATATTGCAAACCAATTATTAAGGACTTATAGATGATGCACATGTGCTTTATAAACATGTTTTAATACTGCAATTCATTATTAATTCAGGTAGTTAATAGTTGGTATTTAAGTATTAAATATGTTCTCTGACCTCATATAAAGTGAGGACTATCTATGCTTTACAACTCATTAATAAGTGATATTGAAATGCCAGCAGTGCCTCAAAGCTGAACAAAAGTAATAAAGAGCATTAATATGATGGTGATGGGGCGATGCCCGTCAGTGGCACGAGTGGTGAGTATGTTTCATAGTTCGTACATACACATTATGGATTATTGATATTCGTCCAGTATGCTAGCTGAGGTCACAGAACATACTTAACTAACGACTAGTAACTACTTGAATGAATCATTAATTGCAGTATTAAAACACGTTTATAAAGCACATGTGCATCATCTATTGATAAATCTGCTCAGGCTTGGTGTTGACTGGTGTATTGCAATACAGTTTACTCACGATGATAAGGAATTCCTTGTCCTAAATGTCTATACACCCTATGAGTGCAATCACAATAAGAATGAATATCTAAATAGGCTTGCCTCAATCAATTCCTTTATTCAAGATAATACTTCTTCTAGTATATATGTAATTGGGGATATGAATGCAGATATCTCAAACACTAGCTCATTATTTGCCAATCATATGGCTCAGTTCTGTCAAGATAATAACTTTATATTGTCAAGCGAAGTGCTTTTGCCTACAGATAGCTCTACATACATTAGTGAGGCCTGACACTATGTCATGGATCATTGTATTAGTACAGCTGATGCACATGCTTCATTGAGAAGTATGGACATTCTTTATGGGCCAGCAACAACTGATCATATACCTTTTTCTATGTCGATAAATGTTGATGATCTCCCAGCACTTACGAGCAATGGAATAAGTGTCAACATGGAAAAACTGAGCTGGTCAACTCTCACAAAAGGAGGACTTTTTAGCCTATTATGCTCGTACAGACAAATCTTTAAGTAAGTCATCTACCTAGAGATGATACTATGTGTACTGATGCTAACTGTAAGGATGTGGCACATAGGAGAGATCTCTGCTCCATGTATGATGATATAGTGAGTACTTTGTATGAAGACAGTAAGCCCTACTACAAGCATCAAAATAAGAGTGAGGTATGAACAAACCTTTCCTGACATTTGCGGTCCCCACTGGACCTATCCCCAAACCGCCGTGTCACGGAGTTTCAGTTGCTCACTGTCAGTAGGAACATGCGTTATGAAATGTAAAAATAATATGAATTATAAACGCGAGCATTTAATACTGAACTATTAATACAGCACACTATGATAGTCAACGTACTATGCTTTTTTTATAGTTTGGAGCATCAGCACAACTTTGCAAAATTAATTTAGAATTAAGGACATAAAAAAATGGATTAACATATATTTTCTTTTGAAGCACTGATGTTTTCGTGAAACACAAATTAAGCGATGCAATGATAATATTTCTGCACTGACTCAAAGAAGTGAGGGATGAACACACAAACACTTTTCCTGACTTTTGCGGTCCCCATTTGACCCTTGCCCATCCCCCACCCTGGTTCACTGAGTTTCACTTTCCTGAGGAGGACATCATAGAGACATGCTGCATCAAAAACGACAGCAGCACTGACAGACAGAGACAACTGATGGCCAAAGAAGGGAGAACAAATGAAAATAAAGTAAGTAAAGTCACATGAAACTAAAGTTAACTGTTTTAGTTGTTATTTATTAGTGAAAGCATGGAGGCTAACATCAAGGTTTATAGCCAAAAGCTCTCCAATGAAAAGCCTTTTTGGGGGCTTTATTAAATCCCAAAACTTATCAAAGTTGACATGTATATGGCATTAGCTTTTGATATTGAGTATTTCAAGTTAATCGTTCTTAATTAACAGGCCTAAAGGCCTTACACAAAACAAGTTAAATCTTAATTCCCCTTACAGCAGCTCAGTTGTAGTTAGAACAGGAATCTGTATTACTCTTCACATTGTGTTTGCATGCACCAGGTAACCAGGTTAATTACTGGTAACATTCTGCAGATCAGTAACATACTTGTCTTTTGAATCTTTTTCATCATGACCAACATTATAATTATATATATAATTATGACTGAACTGCCTAATGTGTGTTCTGCACGTGCTCATATGTAAGAAGCAGTAGAAGCATTTCGTTTGACATGGACTGGTCTCTGAAAACCACGACCTGCCTTCAGAAACCAAACTTCTTGTGATAGTCATGACAGTTAAGAAATCCGCTCACTGGAACCTGATTAATTGAGTGCAGGTCAACAGTGACTAGAGCTTCCTGAACTTCACTCAAGCCAGTTTAGTATTTCTATTACAAGTTTAAGTATGCATGATTATTTTATAAAGACTCTTTTCAATGGGGCCTCTTGCATTACGTTTTATCAATAGAAAATAAAATATGTGTTTAATTAATGTGTTTGTGTCTGGTGTTCAGCCCTCAGAACGTCAAAACCCTGAGGCGGAGGCCTCACCGCCACCACAGCTTTCATTTGAGCTGCTGGAGGCTTCCAAGATGTTGGTAAGTATCAAACAAGTAGTTCTTTTAGTTTGTCCCATAAGACAGGCCTCCTTATAGGATAGGTTACTTCAACCTGGCCTTTATGGCTGTTAAGTTTTAGATTTATATACATATTTCTTCCCAAATTCTACATAACTTGCCTCGTTGACCTGAAAAACTCACACCATGATTACATTGTGTGAGAAATACAGACATTCTGAGCTTCATTCGTAAACCTTGATCAAATGTAAAAAATGACATTGAATATACCCAGCGATATTTAAGACGTTGGTGTTATAGAAATAATTCATGATTGGTTGTGTGCAAGCTATATGCTTTCTCCAAACCTAAGACTACTTTTATCTAACACTGTCTACTCCTGTGCAGTGCCTCACATTTTACTTTCCTATTGTTACTAATGGGAAAATCTACTGCATTTGGAACTTACAGCATGTATCTACCCTTGATATCTGCTTGTTTGCAGACCATTATGTTTTTCATAATTTACAGTTTGTATCAGAATGAGTTAGGTTTTCATATTTTCATCACACAGGAAAAAATTGCAAACATTGTCCCAACCATATATCCACCGCTGTGTTGCCATCGTGTACCTTTACTTAAAACTACAAGGGTTTCATATCCTTCTCCAATGTATAACAGTAACTTCGGCCAGTGCTTTATATTGTTTTGTTTTTTCCTTAAAGGAAACAAGCCTGGACTCTGAGAGCGACACAGAGATATTAATCCCTGAAAGTCCCTCTGGTGTTGGTGATGACCCAGATGTGCCGCCTCTGAGCAGAACTGACAGCATATTTGTAAGTTTGCATGATGAAAACTATCAGAATAGTTAGAATATATATATATATATATATATATATATATATATATATATATATATATATATAAAATAAATTCTGGTAATTTTCAATATATTTTCTTCTCAAATGTTATGTTACAAACCAACAATGAACTGACCGACTAACAAGTATTGTGAATGCATCCAAAATAATAGAACTCGTCCAAAAACTATTTTTGAGATTTGTTGACAAAGAAAAAGTGAGAAGATTATCAGCCAAATCCTTTGGTAAATGAAGTAATCACTGTAACATCACCTTTGGTATGCTAAGTAATCACAACCCTGACAATCCATGTTATATCCTCACCCTGGCCCTGTATGGGGGTTGATTGTCAGGTTCAGTTCACAATGTAAGATTGTAACAGTGATGCCCCAAAAACAGGTATAACCACCACCAGTCTTTACACTGGAGCAAATAAATACAGATAATTTTAACCACACAGTTAATAAAGTAAATTAGTTAAGTAAATTGATGCCATCTTTTGATTTCTGTTATTGATATACTCATCATTTGTTACTGTTACAGGCTCCTCAAGGTCCAAGAAAAAATAGCGCCTTGACTCTGGCAGGGATGACTCTAAAACAGGTATTTCACACACTAAATGCACTCCTATTTTGTTCCCTGCTTTTACAAAAAGGGTGAAATTAAAAGAATATTGTCCTATTGTTTTTAATATTCTACCTATTAAATGGTTTTATTATTCTTTAATACTTTATTAGTGCCAAGTTTAATCTGTCACTCACTTCACTTGTGTGATGAGAGCTTGTGCATCCTAGCCTGATTAAAATGGCTTCGATTATGGCTTTAATTACGTTTGATCAGAAACGCATCTCCTCCCTGATTATGTTTGTGTTTGATGTATTACACATACATTGATTATACACGTATACGTTGATTAAACACGTATTTTAGTTTAATCGTTTTTTATATTTGTGTTGGACGTATTACAAATACGTTTATAATCGTGTGTTTGTGTTATTGTTTTCTTGCTTTATTTAAGCATATTTTAATTTCTAAATTCGGCGGAGAAAGAAAAAAAGAAGGATTCCCTCAGTAGCGGCAAGCGAAGAGGGGCGGGGTGAGCCCGGTAACGGAGCCGGTCTGAAGACCGCTTGCTCGCCGTTGTGAGGCCGGTACCGACCCCCGGTCGCACCGGGGCTCGGTCTTCAGACGCTTGGCCTCCGCCGTCAGGCCGGCGGTAACGGCCTCTGTCTGCCCGGCTCCGGTCTTCTCTGAGTCGGGTTGTTTGTGAATGCAGCCCAAAGTGTGATGAACTCCATCTAGTGCAGTGAACCACTGCATCATCAGCAGACACTCGGGTCTCTGAGGTCACATCAAGTGCAGAATCTGACGTGAAACATCCACACATCTTAACTGTACTGGTCATACAGAAATGTTGTAATGTGTCAAACACAACGTACTGCTACAGTTCAGATGTGTGGATGTGGTCAAAAATGTGCTGAACACATCAATATCAGTATTTTGAAAACCGGATGTTGGGTCCCGTGACTGTTTCCGCCCGTTTGAATCTGTTTCACGTCAGATTCTCCAGCTGATGTGACCACAGAGACCCGAGTGTCTGCTGATGATCGCAGTGGTTCACTGCACTAGATGGAGTTCATCACACACTTTGGGCTGCATTCACAAACAACCCGACTCAGAGAAGACCGGAGCCAGGCAGACAGAGGCAGTTACCGCCGGCCTGACGGCGGAGGCCAAGCGGTCTTTAGACGGCTCCGTTACCGGCCTCACCCCGCCCCTCCTCGCTTGACACTGCTGAGGGAATCCTTCTTTTAGAGTTTAGAAATTAAAATATGCTTAAATAAAGCAAGAAAACAAGAACAAACACACGATTATAAACGTATTTGTAATACGTCACACACAAACATAAAAACAATGAAACAAAAATATGTGTATAATCAATGTATACGTGTTTAATCAACGTATGTGTAATACGTCAAACACAAACATAATCAGGGAGGAGATACGTTTCTGATCAAAGGTAATTGCGAATGCATATTAGTTCTGGGGGAACTTAATTTTTAGGAGACAGGGTTGCCCACTGAGGCGCTAAAACCCAGATATAACCTGCTTTGGCCCCTAAGTCAGATTTCTCTCCTGTATACCATATATGGTTATTTGCAGCCAAGCACAGACACATTTCCTTTTGGATTTAAGTTAATGTTAATTATTTATTACTCAAATTAGTAGTTTTAACAGTACTTAGCTGCTAGATTTTATGAACAAATTGTGCAGCTCTTGAGGTGGGCAGGTTAATGCTGAGCTGTTGGTTGTGTTATGTGCAGCTGTGAAAATTACTAGACCTACTGTTTTTAACAGGAGAATAAATACACCTTGGTCAACTGAAGTTGAGACCTATTTGCATATATTAAAGTCGACAAAGCAGCCGTTTTAGTCCGCCATCTGAGTCGAAACAGCAGCTGTTTTAGTCCGCCATACTTACAAGGTCAACAAGCTGAACAGTTGACCTTGTAAGTAAGTATGACAATTCCCACTGCTGAACAATTGAAGCTCTATGAATCAGTCAACTCGAGTGATGTGCAGTCTGTTCATGAACTCTGAAAAGACGGTAGGCTGCTCTTAAAATGACAGCAGCTCTATACAGGGACATGTTTAGGCTTAATCCACATCAAAACATAAATGCAAATATAAAAATGATATATATTTTAACGGGTGGGAAATTAATCTGGTTACTGACAATCTGCAGGTTACATCAGGGTTTTCAGTACGAGATAAGATCTCTGTAAATATTGCGTACATCCCTGATTGTCTTTTGCTTTCTTTTTGTCTTTTATCGAAACCTCAAAGAAGAGGACTTGGTCACTCAAAGAGGTTAATGCTGTGGAGAAGACACTGGTGTCCTTCATCAAATCTGGTAAAGTAGCAGGAAAATCTGACTGTCACCTGTATTAAGGCTTCACCAAAAGCTCTTAGAAATAGAAGCTGGACCGCAGTTAAGTTTTACGTGAAAAATCACATCACTGCCATTCAGCGTGAAAGTGCAAAAATAATTTACTAAAAAAGACATTGCACTTGTTCGTACACGTTTCATACATTTGATGTTCTTTGCAGTTTTTTGTAACTGTTGTCATGGCATGTTTAAAACTCTTTGGCACCTAGTGTGCTTTAAATCGATGTTCTGAATAAAAGCTTTGTTCAAGTATGAGCTTAATTTGTCTCCTCTTTTGTCTAAGTGTTTTCTTGTAGTGTTGTTTGCTCAACAATTATAATTTAAAATCAGATATGGTCTGTTTAAAAAAAAGATGATGAGATTTAGTGTTAATGTAATCTCATAATAGAGTTTCAACCAATATAGGTAGATTCAATGATTGCCATGAACTGTAGAGGGCCTCACAGTGGTGTTCATTGCATAACAATAGACATAACCTGATTTTCGCTCCCCCTGGGGACCAGTCCCCAGGGGGAGAGAAAATTCAGGTTTAACATTTTTAAGAGAGTTTTTGATGTTTAAAGTCATTTTTGTGTCAACAAAAAATTATCATGATTTTAGCAGTTAAAACCATGACTCTAGACCCTTCAGAAAGGGTGGGCCCCACCGGGCTGCTACCAGTCAGTGGACCCCATGGGGTAGCAAAAACGTGTATGTGTGTGTGTGTGTGTGTGTGTGTGTGTGTGTGTGTGTGTGTGTGTGTGTGTGTGTGTGTGTGTGTGTGTGTGTGCGTGCGTGGAGTTAACAGTAGTCTCGCTGCGGGCGGTGTCTCCTGTAATAAAGCCATACTATGATGAGTTCATCGTGGCATTTCTGGATGTGTTTATGTCTCTTACGTCCTATAAAGACTTGTGATATAGTTTCATTTCAAAAAGTATCACAAGTCTTGATTAAATACAGCAACGACACAACCAATAAAAAAAGCTATTTCCTTAATGAAGGACATTATGTCTTTTAATTGTTGTAGCAGCTAATTGGCATTAAAGGGTGAATTAGCAGGTATTTATTATTATTTTATGAGACTTTTTTCCCCATGTTTTGAAAATGAATTCTTAATCTGAGAGTACAAAGTTTCTTCTGAAATGTTAGATTAAAAACACAATGTGATTAAAATAATTTAAGTTGTGTTCTCATAGTGTATAATACCTCCTATGCATCACAGTACTCATGTCCGTCGTGGCTCTCTCGATACTTCACTTTTTATTTATTTCCTGAGATAATATATACTATTATATCATACACAGGGGCTGCTTTATGCAAACATCACAGCATGAGGCTCTTTTTTTCTTTTTTGTGAGGATGAGGTTGATGATGGACCTGCATGTTGAGCACCGCAGGATGTCTCTTGTGTGAGAAAGAGCTGCAGCGTGTTTACTGTGGCTGCTGGGATAAACCATATTGATGGTCTCTCTTCTACCTGGTGTTTATTGAACCACACAAACACACACACACACACACACACACACACACACACACACACACACACACACACAGACAGAAGCCCATATTTTCTGAAAAAAACACTTTTCTGTCGGAATATAGAACTCACAAATATCATAAAGTAGTGTTAACATCACATGACATTGCATCATATACACTATTGGATACATCATCTGAGAATGTAATGAATGGAGTAATGTAGGGGAGTTTTGTCCGTATGTATAGATATCCACTCAGTTTAGTGTCATCCAATAATGGCAGGAGGAATCAAGATTTTGTTTTTGATGGAAAAAACAATTGCACCTGTGTGTGTGTGTGTGTGTGTGTGTGTGTGTGTGTGTGTGTGTGTGTGTGTGTGTGTGTGTGTGTGTATGTATGTGTATGTGTGTGCGTGTGCGTGTGTGCTCCTCCACCGCATGCCGAGATTTTGCCGTCTGTATGGAAGTGACAAGTGTTTCTGAGACGACAGAAGCGCACGAGAGCGTACGTGAAGTCTGAGAGCTGCTCGGCTCTGCGTGTTGCTCCAGTCGTCCTCGTGCACGCGTGTCTGTGTCGGGTCACATGGTTCAGGTGTTCCCGTCCTCGTGACCCCCGAGCTGACTGGCAGGTGAAGGGGTCATCAGGGTTTCAGGAGCATGAAGCCCTCCTTTAGAGGTGAGGACAGGCAGATGTGGAAAGGTGGAGGTGGACGGCAGAGCTGAGATTAAAATCACTACATGAGGTTTCAAGAAGAACCCCCCTCCCTCTTCCAGAAACAACAACAACAACAACAAAGTCAGTTAAATAACATAAAGATTGCATTTTTTGAGAAACTTTGCATACTTTGACGTTTCTATGAAAACTAGAGAAGCCAGTTAGTAAAAAAAAGGTCTGATAATCATGTCAACAAAGCCTCTCAAAAGAGGAGAGAAGCCTGTTGGTCCTCATTGTGCTCCTCCTCTTCCTCACTCCCCGTGAGCAGGATGAAGCTCATTCTGCTGGGGGAGGAGGAGGAGGAGGGCTTGTGTGGACTTGTTCTGTGAGGCGCCAGATTTGGCAGTCGGATTTGGCAACTTAATCCCACAGTTTTTCAAAAACCCAGCGTTAAAAAAGAATCCTGCAGGTGCAGGTGCAGAGCGCCTCGTATCATCATCATCATCATCATCATCATCATCATCATCATCATCATCATCATCACCACCTCGCTCACAGTCTGGTCCCATCATGAAAAACACACTCTGGTGCAGCGGTACATTATTCACACACCAGTTAAAACAGGATCAGGGAAATGATTCAGTTCTTATTTGAGAAACCAAGACAGAAAGGTGTCTCTGTGTTTGTGTGTGTGTGTGTGTGTGTGTGTGTGTGTGTGTGTCATGGCATACAGTATACAACACTCTCAGTGTAACAACCTGATATGCATTCAAATATGACGAATATGCGTTGACGGAGTCAGAAGCAGAGGCACGTTTGTTCTGTCGAGTGCATCCTGCTCGCCAACCCCCCCTTTAAATAAAAAAAAGCAATAAAACTGATGTAATCGACTGCAGCTCTCAGGTTCGACCATTACCAGCAGAGCGGTTTGCAGTCGAGTGTTGGCTGTTTACAAGCCGTCTCCTGTGCTGTGTGTGTTTGGGCGATGTGTCGGGGTGGTGGCGGGTGGCAGACTTCAGCCTGACTGGGCTCCTGTTGCGCCTGTTGACCAGATAACACGGAGGCGCTAATGAGCCTCGATAGGTTTAAAGAGCCCCCTCCCCCCAACCCCTTGTGCTATTGCTGTTTCTGTTTTTCCAGAGCATCTGAAGGAACATTTAAATTTGGAAAACACAGAATATACAATACTCATCATGCCATCATATTTATTATAGAGGGGGGGTGATACAAAATATGTAGTATGTCCCAATACCAGGATGCCTATATGGCATTTTTGGGTGCTATTCTGACCCACAATCCTCTGCGCAGCATGAGATACGTGAAGGAGTCGGATGGCGGCCTCCCGCCATTAATAAATGAGCAAGAGGGTCACACAAAGCGCGGGGGGGGGGGGGGTTACAGCATGTTTCATTGCGTTAAGCAAGTCTGAACTGTAACGGAAACATAAAGTAACTTTAACGCCATCACAACGTGATAGCAAGTTGTCTAGCTTGCCATTAAAAAACAGATTGGAGGGAAATGAAGACGCTGTCAACATCTTAACGCTGATTGGCCAAGACTCGACATGTCACATCAAAGATGTTTTATTGCTAAGATCACAACATCAGCTTTTTTCCGTGTCTCACTCCAATCTCAGACACGCTGGCGGCCATTTGTAGTTCTAGTGTAGCTGTGTACACAGAAGCTGCTCCTTTTCACGCCAGTCTGTTGTGTTATAGTGAGGCCCGGTTGATCTGGGACCAGGTGTTTTACCTGTAGTTTCTCCGCCAAAGGTCTTCTCTCAAACGGGTGTTGGAGGAGAGATTATACCGAGTTAGCGTTTGGTTTTCTGTGAAGAGCAGTGCTCCTGCTCACACTCGCGGCTGGCATGTTGTTATAATGGGTGGCGCGCGCCTCGTCTGCCCTGAGGAGAAGGAGACACGGGAACGCACAGCCTGGGGCGAGATGAGAATAGCCCTCCCGGAAGTCTTTTTTAGGGAGCTGATTGGTTAAATTGTATGTCATTCATTTATTTAATCAGTGATTGGCTAAACTGCTTATTAGACCCGTCTTCCTTGGGCAAAATCAATCTAGCCCCAGCACGTGCACTGGAGCAGCAGAGAGGTGCACTATCAGAGAGGACAAGCAGGAAAGCATATATTTGGCGCAGATATCCTGTTTTACAAATATTGACAATTTGTATAATTTATTAATATTATTATAATTTCTATAATTAATAATTTTATAAATATATATATTTTTGTGGCTCAAGATGGGTGGCTCAGGCCCCGTTGCCCTCTACTGGCCGGCCGCCACTGGACAAAGTAGAATACTTCCCAATTGAATGTACACTACACACAACATGTATTAATAGGGATGAGTCATGGCTTTTAAAATGTTTCGATTGTCATTAAATTATAAAACTTTTCCCAGGCGGCAACCTCCGGTTCTGCAGAGTGAAGTCTATGCTTCATGTGTTAAAGCTGCATTCTCTCTACTGACCACCAGAGGGCGACTCCTCTGGTTGTATAGAAGTCTATATAAATGACTCTACTTCTCTCTTGATTTATTCCCTCAGTAAAGATTGTAAACATGAGTTTATGTCTCAATCTCTAGTTTCAAGTCTTCTTCAATACAGCATGATGTTCATTTAGTGAATTACGGTAATTTAGAGTCAAACAGACCATAAAGCAGGGGATGCTTTAGGGTGGGACTACAAGGTGATTGACAGGTCGACACCAGACGACTACGTTGACTTCTTAGACACAGTCTGTGGTTTTTACCTTTGCAGGTTGTGATGTTGTTTTTGTTGTTGTTTTGCTTGTGCTTTTGACCTTTTCCACACGTCTCTTGAAGCGGGGACATTTTGAAGGGGCAGGAACTACGACCCCGGAAGGTTCAGGCAGCCAAAGTGCACAGAAAAAACAGTAAAGAGTTTTGACTTTGTGCGTCTCTTCACCCTTGTGGTTCGGTAAAAACTCGTAATCCTAATTACACGGTAGCGCGAGGCGATTGGGGGAAAAGCCGGTTTCCATGCAGACACGGCAGCATATGCTGCTGCGATTATGCATACTTGTGCACGCAATCAGATGTTGTTTACATGGGCTCTTACCCTCATTATTGGCCTAATTACAGTGTAATCACATTATTAGTGTGCATGTAAATGTAGCCTGTGGTGGAGTCGGACAGCTTGCAGGTGAGAATATGAGCAGGTTTGTAAATGTGAAAAAAACAAGCAACATGTGTTTGTTTTGTTCTCCACAGGAGCCCGTGTACATATTAGCTACATGTTTCTGACTGCTATATATATATTAAAAATAAATAATATAATACATTTTCCCTTTCAGCTCTAATACGTGCAGCGTGTGTGTGCCAGTCTTCAGCACTGAGGATGTGTTAGTTCTGTACTTGTGGCGTCATTCAAATGCTAATGCAGACTTCCCATTTCTCTCAGGATTAGCCTGCACTCCTGTTTACCTACCAGCACGACTACTTCCTGCACAAGTGCACAAGGAACACCACTCCTGTTCGCACATACACACATACGCACACACGCACACACACACACGCACACACGCACACACACACACATACACACACATACATAAGCGCTTTTATGCAGGATCACACCCTCATCTGCATGTGTACACAAGAACATTTTTATTTCTTGCATAGAGGGGAGAACACACACACACACACACACACACACACACACACACACACACACACACACACACACACTGAGAGAGCCTTTGAAGCAGGTTAGAGTGTACCCGTGTCCTCAGGCAGGTTGGCGGGAGATCTTTTGTGTCGTTTCTGCCTTCAGAAGTCCAAACATGAGAGGAAACAATCTGTTGGTTGGTTGAATACTGAAGAACACTCTCCCTCTCAGTGTGCTTCCTCCTCGTCCCTCCTCCTCTCTCCCTCCTCCCTCCCTCGCTGTTGGATGCATGTGAACCGTCCCGGGGCAGGAGGTGGACAGGTGTCGTGTGAGGAAACCAGACCGAGACGATTCGGCCGGAGCACAATTCAAAATGAGATAAGATTCTGACTTTTTAAACGGTCCCTGTGTGTCAGCAGATCGTTGACTGTTGGTTTGTCGTGTTTTGTCGTGTTTTGTCGTCTGGGCGGTGCTTCCCACCGCGGCCGTGTCTACAGATCACCGTGAACACGTGCACCGCGTTGGGATCGTAGCACTGTGCAGTTACAGTGATGAACTTCATATGCTTCATCACAATAACCATAACTCGTTATAACAAGAGGGTTTTGTACGGAGATGTTAAATATAAATGTCTGTAATTCAGATGTATTAAATGTGAGAACCTCATTTTTGTTATGAAATTAATTCCACGTTTTGTGTGTTTTTATGCAAACGTGGCCATAGTCTCCGTGGCCGTCGCCAACGTGCCAATGTGATATCCCAGCCCGGCTGTCTCTCAATGTCAAGGGTCCTTCAAAGATGCATCGATTCCCGCCAGAGGACCGAGTCTCTCTTTCAGGGGACGGCGGAGGATTTGTGTGGGCGACGCATTTCCTTTCCCCGGAATGAGGAAATGGGGGGAATATGCAGAGTTAACTGTCAGTTATTTCACTGTAGCAAAAGTTTGCCAAACTCGTGTCTGTGTGTTTTTTTTTCTTTCTTTTTTTGGCCAACTGAAGCTGAACAAGTGGTACATCATTTTGTGTTTATCTTAATATTTGCCATAAGTTACTTCACCAGCTTAATGAGAGACGGGGCGATGAAGGGAAAGATGAGGATGTCTCACTTGTCCAATCTATCTTCTCCATATTCTTTTTTATATTATCAGCAAGTTTTGGGAATTTAACCCACGACTCATTTAACTCTGTTGCAACTTTCCTTCTCCTCTCCCTTCCCTCTCCCTTTCTCTCTCTCCCCCTTTCTCTTCTCTCTATCTCTCTCTGTATCTCTCTTCTCTCCCTCGCCTCTCTCTCCCACTCCTCTCTCTCCTCTCTCTCTCTCTCCTCTCTCTCTCTCCCGCTCTCTCTGCCTCTCTACCTCTTTCGTTTTCTCGAGGAAACCAGATCGATGCACCAATCTGCGCTCAGCCTTGTGTATCACAACGGCCAATCACACACGCACAATACCTGATGCCGCATGTTTACACACACGCACACACACACATGCGCGCGCGTGCGCACGCACAGTTGAAATTATTCGTTTCCCCATCATATGCGATGCGGTTATTGTTCTTTTCTCCTTCCCTCCTCCCTATCAGGAGGTATTCACATGGACAAGAGGAGAGGGAAATGAGTTTTCAGAGGAGCTATAACCAGCTCCCGGGAGGGAATAATAATAATAATAATGTTTTATATGAGTTTCCCGGTGCAGCGGGGCCCACAGGTTGGCTAACTAGACTGGCCTCTGGCTCAGGGGCCTCATTTGAGAAGCATGTTTGGGGAAATGAACCCCAAACAAAGAGTCACCGGCCGGAGAAAAAAAGAATCATTCGACAGATTCAATAATGAAACCGTTGAATTTTACAAGATATTAAGCGTCATGGGTTCATATTTCTGTGATTTGACAGGAGAGCTGAAATGGCACCAAAGCACTCTTTTTTCTTTAAACAATATAAAAGGACAAATTACCTTTAAACGGACTTCCAGAGATGACCCATATTTTATTGTCTTTACCTCCTGCGGGACATTTCCACTGAGCCGAGTCGTCTGCAGAGATGAGCTGGATTTAATGCCAACTCAACGTTTCCTGCAGCTGCTTCACAGTCAACATCCTGCAGCAGTTTGGTGCACACAGGCTCCATTGTTTTATATAAGAGGAGCTCACGATCCTGTTGTGGTTGAGATCGAACGTGTGGTTTTTACAGCCCGTTCCCGTAAATTAGGCTACAGCCACACTGTACTGATCATCCTGATCTCCGTCCACACGGGAACCTTTGATCACGTGACCGTTCACCGGGCGTGTGCGTGACGGTGTAAACAGGAAGTAGATTTTCTACACAGGTTCAGTTGAATAAAATACTGCGGAGGATTAACGGCAAACAGTGAAAACCGTTTGCCGTTGGGACCGGAGATGTCTTCACTCGGACCGACGACGAGGTCTAAATGTTGCTGGTGAACCTGGCTGTCTGTCTTCTTCCGGAAAAAGGGTCATGTGATCGGGGCGTGACGAATCAGGGAATCGTTTCCAAACTTCTCCGTCCTCGGTGCTCTGAAACTGTGAATGGTTCAAGCAGCAAAGCATTTCTGCAGCAACGCTACAGATCGATGTGTTTGTGTGTCTGTGTGTGTGTGTTTGCGTGCCGCCGTGAGTCATCCCAGTGAGTCGACATGAACAATAGCAGTTCTCCCGGAGCAGTCACACCTGTACTCCATGCGGCCATCAGCAATGCATTATCACGTAATTTGTGTACTTCAGTAGTTATTTTAACCAAAACTACTATATTTTCCTCAGCCCATCGAAGTAGTGAGGATTCAAAAGGATAAAATCGATGAAGGGACGACAGTTACACAACCTGACGGAGCTGTTTCCTATGAAGAAGGAAGTTGCATCAGGATACTTGGGTGTGAAAGGAAAAAAATCAGACTTTTCCGTGTTCATCGACTCGCTCCTCATCGTGTTCTCCTCTGCTTAAAAAACCTCTTAAGCCTCTTAAAGGGTCCTCGTCCCTCCTCCGGGGGTCAAAGGTCACGAGGCAGCAGGTAACGAGGAAGGCGACGGATAAGGAAGCGAAGAGCTTGAGTGTTTTCTTGTTTTGCTCCTCGATGGCTTTTCAGTGATATTAAACACAGACGCGCAATTTGCAATCACTGAAGCATGTTTCTCACAAAAGCACAAGAAAAGTGTTTTTTCTTCTCCTCATCTCTCCGTCCGTCGTATAAATGATTCAGATGATTCAGATGATTCATAAAAGAAACGGCGAGAATCAGCATAAATGGGATTTTTTATCTTTTTTTAAGTTGAGGATGCAGCATAATCAAGCATCTTTCATTGCACACACACACACACACACACACACACACACACACACACACACACACACACACACACACACACACACACACACACACACTCTCAATATTTGGTATTTTGGTATTCTGCATTTTTTGGGAAGAACTTGTAAAAATCTCTCTTTGACAGCCATATAGATTATGTTTGTAAAGGTATTATTATAGGATTTGTGTAATGCCATGTTTGAAGTTTGTAGCACATTTGGTAAACTTTAAATCCCCCGGCTCTGAAGATCTTAATGCCCACCTGTAAGCCGTGGTGTAAATAACGCTGTTACATTCACAACAACAGGCCTGTTTAGGTGAAAAGGATCCTGGGAGTTTTGTTACTGGCCAATAGTGCCATGTAAACACCGGCTCTGAGATGCTGTTTTCCTGCGAGTAGCCTGGTTACCTTTGTGAATGTCAACTTAGTCAGAGGGGAAAGGATATGTGTGTGTGTGTGTGCGTGTGTGCGTGTGTGTGTGTGTGTGTGCGTGCACTGCTGCAAAAATTGTAATTCTCACCTTGATGCATGTAGGATTAAGCCATCAATCTAGTTTATAGAGTGGAGGGTAAAGTGAGGATAAAGAGACTGAGGGAGAAAGATAACAGGGGGGAGCGAGGGATGGGAGTCCCAAAAAAAACTGAGGGATGGAAGAGAGAGAGAGAGAAGTGCCCAAAGAAAAAGAACGAGATGGAAGCGGCGGTGACAGAAAAGGGAGGACAGAAAAGTACGAGAGGAAATGGAGAGAACATTGGAAAACAAAGAAATACAAAGTGGGGAGTAGGAGAAGGGAGACGAAAAGGAGAAAGAGAGAGGGATACACACACACGCACACACACACACACACACACACACACACACACACACACACACACACACACACACACACACACACACACACTAGGACAACGACAGGGAGACGACAAGGAGCAAATGAACTGGTTTCAAGCAGACAGAGAACAAGATGTTTTCGCTCCGCGAGTCATTTTTTCTCTCCCGTCAGCACCTTGGTTGTTCGCGCCGCTCTGCATGTGACGGGTTTTTAACGCGATAGAGGGGAATCAAATGCACGAGAGGAAAGGGTCACTTAGCGGAGTCTTTAATGTGCGTTATATTAACTTCGATCTGGACGTCATGGGGCTGTGGTCGAACAGCTTCTGGGGTCAAAGAGGTCAAAGTGGCAGCCATGATAAGAGCTGGACGACTGCTCTAAAAATCTAAGGAAAGGTATCCTTCAGGGCTTCCTTACTTCGGGAGAACGGACATTCGGGCCAACGCGATCGTAAAGATGTTCCTACGATCAGGGCTCGAGGCTAACGGGCGTCTTTGTGAACAACGGTACATTTCCGTGACGGTGCTGCGTGGCTGGCTAACGTATCTAACTGCTGACGTTAACGGAGGTTGCATTGAGTTCCATTGTGATGCGTTCAAGCTCTATTTAGTAAAAAATGACCATTGGTGGTCAGTAGAGAGAATGCAGCTTTAACACATGAAGCATAGACTTCTATACAACCAGAGGAGTCGGCCCCTGGTGGTCAGTAGAGAGAAAGCAGCTTTAACACATGAGGATGCCGCCTGGGAAAAACTGGAGGCTGATTGTCAGGAATTTACAATAAATTTGCAAAAAACTGAAATGGTAGTAATAAAGGACTGTAAATTGAAGTACATGGGATTTTTTTCTTTTAGTTTTGAATTGCGTTTCCAGAATCGTGGAATATCACTGGTATTGGTGTCGACAACAACATTTCTGCTATCAATACAGTATGATGATGTTTATTCAAGAAAGCCTTTTTGTTTATGTAACACCCGTCCCATATAGCTATATAATATTATCTGAATCGGGTCGGTGTTGGTGTTGTTGGTCGGTGTTGTAGTACTATGGGCGGCGTCCTGGGTACAGTTTTAAATATGATGGCGCTACTACCTGTTTTTTTTATAAATTAATATTATGGTTCCTACAACCGTTACTCTCTAATTATGAAAACTGAATTAACTGGCGGTGCCTCCAATATAATTTAGATATGTAAGCAGGACAGTCCCGCATATGTGAGAGGTAGCTGTGAGCTTTTGCGCCAACAGAGGGTGGCTCCGATTTATTTGTTGAAATTATATTTTACCCCTTAGTAAACAGGAACTATAACACACCCAAAATACATCAACTGCCTTAAAACACAGTATGGTATTTATTATAGTAGTATAGGCAACGAACAAAAATGACATGGAGATAGATATCTTATAAATGACAATATCAACAGAGATACTACAAAATATCAACAAAACCAAAATTAATTACTAACATCTTTAAACATGTTAATCCCACACACTCTCTCTCTCTCTCTCTATCTCTCTCTCTCTCTCACTCACACACACACACACACACACACACACACACACACACACACACACACACACACACACACACACACACACACACACACACACACACACACACACAATAACAAAACCCCTGTTGCAGGCCTGAGTCGTAGCTTTGGAGTGTAGAAGCCTAAAACGGTAATGGCCGCTTCCCTTGTCCACACAAGCATTAAACAAAAGGGGTGAGGTGAGGGGTGATGGTCGGCAGCAGAGCGCAGAAGAAACAGCAGCAACAGTCTACAGCAGCACACGCGGGAAACAGCTCTGATGGTGGTCCACAAGAGCTTTCCCGATCCTTCCTCTCAGTCACAAACGTCCGTCTCCTTGTGTGGATCACATAAGTGCAAACCATGGGATAACTGGTCATCAGCCATTAAGTTATGAACATTATGTTCCCATACAACAATTACAGGTTCACTCAACGGTGGTCATTTGCTTCTGCCGTCGACCATCACACGATACCTCTAAATCCGCTTAAGTCCCACCCCTCTACCTGAGACGTAGATTGGATTGGCTGTTAATCTCCGGACAACCCAATTAACACACAGAAAAACAAAGATTGACAGATTACTCTGTAAAACAAGTTAGGCTGTTAGAAAACACATGCTGAATCATGTAAACATCAAGCAAACTATGCTCATTTGCATAAACTCTAACTTTTGTACTGTAAAGATAATTCACAAATTATTTCAATGCTCATCTACTTTTAACTTAATGTTTTAGAAAACTATTTACATCCTAATGTCTAAATGATATTTGTAGACAGAGCTACATTTACTTACGAGAATAATACCAAAATTTAGATTATTTTCTTCAGTAATTGTCTTTTTGTAATAAAACTGAACCGATAAGAGTATCGATAAAAGTACTAGTTTCAATAAAATCCTCACAATACCTATCCCCAATATTAATTGATGAATAATGACGACTAAAAAGGGCCAGACTGAGTCAAGCCTGTAAAGGTTTGTGTCGTTCATCTCCAGGAAAAGAAGGCGAGGCTTCAAGACTGGATGAATAAAGCGTAGCTATGAAAGTTTACACTTCACAAGCCCAGCAGATTTTTCCCTTTTTACTCAAACCGAGTCTCCGTGCAGCCGAGTCTTTGTTTTCTCCTGCTCAGCTTTCAGTCTCAGAACTGAAGCTGCACCTCTTTATATAAAGCTGGGGTTGGTTCATGTAGTCAGAAAACAGAGTGTGTTGTCTCTGTGTGTGTCGATGCGTTGTTGTTGTTGTTGTTGTTGTTGTTGTTGTCAGGGCTAATAGCAGACACATCCTCTCCATTAGCAGTTAATCTCTTTGCCAAGAGAGAGAGTGAAGAAAGCAATATTACCAGGTGGATTTAAACGAGCGCTCCCACTATCATCTTCTTCTTCTTCTTCTTCTTCTTCTTCTTCTTCTTCTTCTTCTTCTTCTTCCTCCTCTTCCCCTCCTTCTTCTCTTCCTCCTCCTCCTCTCCCTCCTCCCGCTCCACTCCCCTCTGAAAACTAAAATCTTTCATTTCTTCCTCAGCAACAAAGACGTTCACATTATTGTGTATTCCCTGACTGGCCATGCTGCTCCAGGCCAATAAAGAAAGGGATTAAATTGAAAGCGACAAACTATGCTCACACCTCTAACACACACACACACACACACACACACACACACACACACACACACACACACTGTGTGTGTGCGTGTTGTCCTTACGTCCTTGGGTGTGTGAAAGAGAGAGTGTGTTCTCACGGAGAGGGCATACTTCTGTCGTTATTACTTTTTATTGCTTCTCCTGTTTGTCGTTTGATTGCGACATGCTGTGTTCACGTGTGTGTGTGAGAAGGAGAGATTATGTGTTGTATTTGTATTTATATATTTTGTATCTTATGTATATATACCGTTTTGAATATTAATTAATTAATTATATATGCGATGTATTTGTTATAAATATTTATGAATTATTTATATTTTGTATAAATAAATATATATATATATATATATATATATATATATATGTTTTGCCACGTAACTGTGTTTTTTCACAGCTCTGCTCTCACATCACAGGAGTAGATCTCTGATGATGAGATGATGTGTGTGTTTCTTTTGTGTTTATTGCACACTTGCTTCAACAATGTAAACATATGTTTCCACTGTCAATAAAGTCCTGTTGTATTGATGAGAGATAGAGAGGGAGAGAGAGAGAAAGGGGGAGAGAGAGGGAGAGATAGAGAGGGAGAGAGAGAGAGAGGAGACAGACAGACAGACAGACAGACAGACAGACAGACAGACAGACAGACGAGAAGAATGAGCACACTTTGTATTTCGTTGCTTCTCTTAAGTTTGTTTTTATTCATGGCTTTTGCGAAGGCTGAATTATTACTCTGCTTCAGACTGCTTGCTCTGCATTGTTTACACACACACATACAGCCCTAAAGGCATTTATATTCACCAGTGAAGGTAGGTTTTGTGGGAGAACGTGAGGAATTTTGAACAGCAGTGATTGGATAAACAGTTTCCCAGTCTGCAGTCCACCGGGATGCATGTATGGATTAGAGAGAGAGAGAGAGAGAGAGAGAGAGAGAGAAAAGAAATATTCTATGGCAACAACAGCACCTGAATTGTTGATGCGATTCTTATTCTGTGGAGGAGCAAAGAAACACATCCCTGTTGTCATGAGTGTGCGTGACAGTTTTCAGACCGTTTTTGTGTTTTCGTCCTATACTCCATCCCTGGCCCGCCGCCCGGTCGCCCTCGCCGCGCAGACGAACGCCTGAAAGTGGAAGCGTGAATAACTCCACAGATTTGTCTCGGCTTTGGCCGTGACGGAGTTGTTGCATCACGGCCGCACAACACAACACAGGAGGGAAAAACAAGTAAAAGCGGCTCATTATCTTTTTCTATTTGTTTTATTTTTTATTTTAAAGAAGGTGAATTTGACTTTACAGTTTGTTTCAGAGGCAAATGTCGGATCATTCTTTTTTTTTGTATCACTCACTTTTGATCACGGGTTCTTTTTCCTAATCTCAACCAACTAACAGGAGTTATTCAGTGCTGCCGTGCCGCCTCTCCACCATAAACCCTACTTCACTTTGTGCCACGCACACGCAATGCATCCAGAAATCATATGCGGCGCTGCAGCTATTTGTTGGTGCCGGCTATTATTTAACATCTGCTCCCATTGGGGTGAACAATCTCGCTTGTGAAAGAGCCAGAAGGGTCCGATCGACCTTGGAGGGGTCATGAGACAAAAAGGACTCAAACATTGGTTGATATTCGATCTATACTGTATGTGCCTCTCCAAAAAACCTATTCTGGTAGCACAAAATAATGATATTGTGAACCTAAATATTGGTGATCACATTCCCTTGGAGCTCCTGACGACATAGTCTAGTGCGTATTACAGTATTTCAGTGTTTCCATCATGTACGTATGTATCTATATTTTTTGTTGTTAATGCATATCGGCTAAAAAAAGAGAGTTTCAAAGCAATTAATGAGGAAAGTATTGATGGAACATAGAGGACCTGGGGAAGTGTAGCTTTGCTGGACATCACCTGCCCCGACCCCATCGGGTCTTCACAAAAAGGTTTAACTTTTAAACTTTGTGTCCGGCCTCCAGGAACAGAGTCGACAGCAGAACTTCAGTTTTCATTTCTTGCATCAGTTTTCATTTTCAAGCTCGCGGAGGGTAGAACGAGCATCTGTACAAGGCAACGTTTAAATTACAGCCCATCTGTCACCTCATGCATATGCATAATCACACACACACGCACACACACACACACACACACACACACACACACACACACACACACACACACACACACACACACACACACACACACACACACACACAGAAGCGTGGTTGTTTTCCTCTACAGTTGAACGTCAGAAAGCCTCTCGGAGCTGTGGAAAAAAATGTATTCAATGTCAACGTGAACACCTACCAGCATATTCTCTGTCTTTCTTTCTTCTCTCCCTCCTCCCTCCATCTTGCACTCTCTCTATTTCTTACTCTGCTTCATGGTGGAGGCTTTTATCTCCGGCTCTTCGCTCGTCCATAAATATGCGATGTGATCCTCTCTTGTCTCCTCAGGGGAGGGGGTCAGAGGTCAAAGGTCAGAGGTCGGGCTCAGCTAAAGAGCGGCCATTGAGCCGGTGAACATACAGTGCGTTGCAGAAGAGGAGGAGGAAGAGGAAGAGGAAGGCTGTTCCAGGGACAGTTTTTAATCTAGAACGAAGACAGACGTCTGCTTTTGAGTGTGCATGCCAGACAGTTACTGTTGTTCCACACTCGATGATTTAAAACATTTTCAGGGACAGCCCACACAATAAAACACAAATAAAACATATTTTCCTTCTTGCCCGAAAACTAAATAATTTAGAATCCATTTCCATGCTTTTGAGGGGAAGACAAGTGTTTTCTGCTTTCATCCGCTGACTTCATCTTATAGACACAGAGATAGAAAATAGACTTGTACGCACACACACTCACACACACACACACGCAAGCACACGCACACGCACACATACTTACATACCACCCAACAGCTGTCAGACCAATTCCACTGGTGTCCCTATGCTCCCATGATTCATTGCACCGCTGGTAGATTTCGGGTTCAGTGGATAATTCTGTGTCTGTGCTATGAGATATGAAGTGTGTGTGTGTGTGTGTGTGTGTGTGTGTGTGTGTGTGTGTGTGTGTGTGTGTGTGCGAGTGTGTGTGTGTGTGTGTGTGTGTGTGTGTGTGTGTGTGTGTGTGTGTGTGTGTGTGTGTGTGTGTGTGTGTGTGTGTGTGTGTGTGAGAGAGGATGCTTGTTTATGTTTGCACCTGTTCAGTTTAATTCCCAGGACTGTCAGGAACTGAACTCATCAGGAGCTAAAAGTTCTTTCAGCACATTTGTGTGTTTCATTTACACAAAGTCTGATGAACTGTGACGAGGAGGCGAATCAGAGCAGATTTAAAAAACAGCGGCATGGTTTGTCATCTTTTATTTTTTTTCCTCTGACGAGACAATAACAAAGAGGCATCTTGTCAATCGTTGTAATTTCCTGTTCTGTGACTGCAGTGTTTGAGTGGATGCTGAAAAGGAGACGTGCCGAGGTGGAAAGACTTCCATTGAAATGGGGCCGACTCTCTGTTTTGGTATTTTTGCTTGAAAACTCACTCAAATGATAAATCAATCATCAAAATAGTTGCAGATTGAATTTCTATTTAGAAATGAATTATATTCAACATTTCTGCATAGAACAATTTGGAAAAGGAAAAGCAAACAGTGTGCAGGTGTTTTAGTGCATTTGCACACAAAGGGCTGTGAACAAACACATTAATAACAGGTGAAAGGTGACAGTTTGGTCACACAGATTCGTACATTTGACTATTTTTTGCAACGGTGTGATGTTTGAATTGATGTTTGAAAGCAGACACACAGACATGGAAACTACAAAGTAACGAGGATCGACAGAGAATTAGTGTTATGGTCATTCTTCTGCTATAATACCTAACTCAACTTTTTTATCAGTTTTCCTATAAAAATTCAATACGTGTCAATATCTGTCATATTACGTTGCGTGGTTACGTTGCTTGGTTACATTGTTACGTTGTAGAGTTACGTTCCTACATCACATTGTTTTGTTACGTTGTTTTGTCATATTGTTACGTTCCGTTGTTACGTTACGATGTTACATTACGTTTTTGCATTGTGTTGTTACGTTGCGTTGTTGCGTTGCGTTGTTTTGTCACATTGTTGTCTTACGTTGTTACGTTACCTGAGGAAGTGGCATAGTATATGAAGCGGATATGCGGTTATATATAATGATGGATGATCTTTATTCTCGTTTTGTTTCCTAAACCTTGTGCTTCTGCAAGTGCGATACGAGGCTGATATAAAAGGTATTTTTGTTTCAGAAACATCGGCATTCGCCACATCCCAAGGTTTGAAGAAACCTTTTTTTATGGCGACAGGCTTTTCCTGAGTCTTTAGGAGCAGTAGGAACTTTTTAGGGCCCAGAAACCCCAAAAAACGTCAGTCCTGCGGGGTCAAAATTCAGATAAAGTTCCTGCAGAGTTTCTAAAAAGACACGTTTTTAGCAGCGTACAAACGGGGTGCGTGTGTGTTTGTGTGTGTGTCATAGACAGAGATGTATGAGCTGGAACAGAAAACAATGTAGAAGCCCAACAAGCACCACTGCTGCAGGGAGAGATCTATACACACCCTTAATTGATCACTGAGCAGTGTGTGCGTGTGTGTGTGTGTGTGTGTGTGTGTGTGTGTGTGTGTGTGTGTGTGTGTGTGTGTGTGTGTGTGTGTGTGTGTGTGTGTGTGCGTGTGTGTGTGTGTGGGGGGGGAGGGGTGCATTCTCCCTTGTGCTTTTATATGAGACAGAGTTGGGAGGAAGAGGAGAAGGTGTTTGTCTCGGTGTGTGCGTGTGCGTGTGTGTGTGTGTGTGTGTGTGTGTGTGTGTGTGTGTGTGTGTGTGTGTGTAGTATTGACGTAGCAGCGCTCTCTCCAGACCTGAGCTCAATAAGCCCTGACTTCAAACAAACAGCAAGCACTTCACACAGGAGGAGAGGAGACAAGGAAGGAGGTTAAAATAAATGAGGGGATTGCAGAGGAGGGAGAAGGGAGGAGGAGAGAGGCTGCGTTGAATAACGGAGAGGAAAACAAGTGATGTGGGTAGAAAGAGGATGAGAAACGAGCAGACAGCTGAGGATAGAGGGAAGATGAAGACATATTGACTCCATGTGGCTGACAGAAAGTCTTGTTCCGTCTCTCATCAGAAAGAAACTTTGCACAGATCAAACGTGTTGAACATCATTCTGTTTCTCGTCAAATAGTTCAGCCATCTTGGTGGGGGTCTGGAGGTGTTTGGGTTGCGTTATCGATGTCCTGCCCACATGCCAATCTACTGGTACTTAGAGAAAATAACATCCGTCACCCCGTTTTTACAGCAACAAATAATCAATTAAAATTTAAACTTGGCAGAAAAAATAACATGTAGCTTCCGGACTTAATTAACAACACTGTCATGGTTATTTTAACCCACACAACGATCCTGTCCTAAACTTAACAAAGTATTTTACGATCTATTTCTAAACCTAACTAAGGATTTTTTATTGACTAAACTTAACGGAATTTCCTGTGAAGAAGGAAGTTTATTTTGAAAAGGCCTTTCTGTAGGAAAACGAGTGGAAAAACAGGTTGAAATGAGGTTGAGTTGAAATACGTGCGTATAGGGAACGTGTTTCCGGCGGTTGTGAGGGCTCAGTTATTCAGTTATTGTCTGATAAAGGATTATTTTATCTTATCTTCACACAGTTGATGTGTAAACAAATGTGCTCATTTCTTTAAAAAGCATCACAAGGGGTGTGATGAGACGTGTCTAGCCCCTGAACTCACCGTCTCTCGTACAGATTTTCACTAAGTAATTATCATCACAAAAAATAGATCAAACTCAGAATAGAAAAAGCCGTCAGTTGAAGTGAACTCTGAGTTCTCTGTAACTGATTAAAGCAGAACGAGCTGCTTTGGTTCCTCTTCGACGAGCCGGACCTTAAAGGGCTCCGATGTCGCTCTGAAGGAGCTAAAGTCTCCATCTTCTTTTCCAGTTTCACATGATAACAAGATAGTTCGTCGTGACCTGAAGATAAACGGACGTTTGATAACCCAACACTAATTGGCGAGCTCGAGATAACGGGATTAGGAACGCGTCTGTGAATCAGCTCTGAGTCATTTAAAGAAGGATTTTATTTTATATTTGTTCAAACGTGGATGTTTTACACAGCGTGAAACGAATCACACCTTTTTGTTGTTGTTGTTTTTCTTCGTCTGTCTCGCGGCTGCTTGTTTTTTTTCGGCACTCTCAGTCTGCTTAATCTGGAACTGAAAATGCATATTCATGTTTGTCTTATTGCTGCAGAGGATTTATTTTTTCTTTCTTTTTTGTGTGCCTCTTTTGCATGAACAAAGCTCTGCAAAAGAAAGCATTTCTTTTATTTCTTTTTTTCATGCTTTTTACTCAATCTTTTATTTACTTTATTGTATTTAAGCATTATTCAGCTCTATTCAGGCTCTCATGAGATCTCAATCTGTTTTTTTAGACCAACATTGCAGCAACAAAATATTACAGAAGCAACATTCACTGAAGTAAAAAAAAAAAGCACATAGGCCTGTAAAACCCCAAAAGGAGGACAACTATTATAATCTCCATTCTTCCATAATCCCACCTCTGTAACCTGAGCCAGATCATTGTGAGAGTGGAGGCGATCGAGGATTACCTGCGTAATAACGCCGCCGATAGCTTCCGGCTCTTCGGCGTTAATCTGCCGTTTGTAAAAAAAGAAGCAAATAAGAAGAAACGGGACATAATTGAGATATCACAATTGTTTTGCCGCTTTGTTACAGTTGTTACAGAGGTGATGCATCACATTGTAATAGAGGGCTTAACGTGTGTGTGTGTGTGTGTGTGTGTGTGTGTGTGTGCACCATGTGAGCAATGACCTCTCTTTCACACACACACACACACACACACACACACACACACACACACACACACACACACACACACACACACACACACACACACTCCATCCATGATTTATGCCCTGGATATAATGGGTAATTCATCATCTGACTGGGGCACACATTAAGGTTAGGAGACACTGAGGGGAGAGGGAGCTCAGCACTGTGTGTGGCCTGTCAGAAATAACACTGGCAGTAAATGGAAAACTGCATTTGTAACGTCGTTTTTTTGTGCTAAAACTACACTGTGTTCTCTCACTGAGTCTGCCGGTTACGCTGTCACATACACACACACAAAAATATCACGACTTCAGGGCCAACATCCAACCATTTTCGGGACAAACAGGATAAGATACGGGAGAACTACTCTTACTTCGGGACCCTGTTCATTGGTCCATTTGTGTTTTATTCTATGAGAAAATTACTCTACTTCCCTTTATGCTTCATGTGTTTAAGCTGCATTCTCTCTCCTGACCACCAAGATGTGACTTCTGTGGTTATATAGAAGTCTATATAAATGACTCTACTTCTCTCTTGATTCATTCCCTCAGTAAACATTGTAAACATGAGTTTGTCTCAATCTCTAGTTTCAAGTCTTCTGCAATACAGCATGATGTTCATTTAGTAAATTATGGTAATTTAGAGTCAAACAGACCATAGAGCAGGGGATGCTTTAGGGCGGGGCTACAAGGTGATTGACAGTCGACACCAGAGACGGATACGACGTCTCTACATTACTCCTCAGCCGACAGGATACATCAAATGACAAAATGCTTTAATTTTGATGACACATGATATAATTTGTGCACTGGCTGAGGTGTGTGTGTGTGTGTGTGTGTGTGTGTGTGTGTGTGTGTGTGTGTGTGTGTGTGTGTGTGTGTGTGTCATGAAACACAATGTGGCTGCAGGTGTGTGACAGTAACACACAATGT
>NC_136591.1:19287008-19349508 GCF_910589615.1 Taurulus bubalis | reverse complement strand
TGTGTGTGTGCGTGTGTGTGTGTGTGTGTGTGTGTGTGTGTGTTTAGTCGTTGCAGGAGAAATATGGCCTCTGGGATTTCTGCTGAAGTTCCTGTGTTATGTTTATGAAAGAGAGAGACCGAGAGAGATCCATTATGTCTCTCGCCTTCAAAGACACATCCTCCCCACACACGGAAACACACGCACGCATGCACACACACACACACACACACACACACACACACACACACACACACAGACACACACTGCAAGCTGAAGGCAGTGTGTTTTGACGAGGGTCGCAGTGGGTCCAGGCCACAGAACTGAGGTTACGACACCTTCGTTTTGTTCGGCTTAAGTGCAACGACGGGCGCTTTCTGCATGCCAATGTCTTTTCATAACGTTCAATATGGCAGACGCTTCATTTCATTCCAAAAACATCCTCTAAACTCTAGCCACTCTAAACGATACCTGCACTCACACCTTCCTGCGTGCAAACTATACCATCTCATGAGTGAGATGCACACTCTCTCTCCCTCTCTCTCTCTCCCTCTCTCTATATCTCTCTTTTAAACTTCACTCACAGCAGAGCTCCCACAGACAAAAAGTGCAGCTGTAGCTGGTTTTTATTTATTTATTTTATTTGTTTCCCTCCTCCAGCTGGTCGGGATTTATGTGCAACATTAACATTTTACATCTTATGTTATAACATTTGGGCTCTTCTGTGTGTGTGTGTGTGTGTGTGTGTGTGTGTGTGTGTGTGTGTGTGTGTGTGTGTGTGTGTGTGTGTGTGTGTGTGTGTGTGTTTCTGCAGAGTTGGTGGTTTCTCCTCTTGGGATCTTTCTGGTTCTTCTGCTGTTTTCCTTCCTGAGACTCTGATCAGCATCATAAAGAGCCAAACAGCTGCTTTTGCGTGCTGTAGCTCGTTAACTAGTAATTGCATATGTTTTTATGTTTCACATTATTGCAGCCTTTGGGTCTTCCCCAAAATATATATTTGTTTAAATGCAAGTCTTTTCACAACATCCATGTCCAGTTTAGTTGAAACGGGGTTGCCGTTTCAACTAAACTGCAGATTACATTGAGAGGGAAACACGTTTTTTATACAGATTACGGTAGCAGCGTTAAACCGTTTTAAACTTGTGGATAAAGTTGTTTATTGAACTACCCTCATATACAGAGCATTACACGGCCAGACTTCTTCATATGTGGCTGAACTCCACCCTTATTCAACAGCCCGCAACCTCAGGTCCAACCAGTTAAACCTTCTGACCATCCTACACACTCGCCTTAAGACCCGTGATGACCGATCTTTTGAGGCAGTAGCATCTAAGTGTTGGAATGCTCTGCCTGCACCTCTACGTTTGCTGATTCAGTATTGTCTTTTAGAAACCTACTAAAAACATACCTGTTTACACTGGCATTTGGTTGAATACATGCTCTATGACCTGGGCCTTATCCTTCGTACCTGGCTCAACAAAGTCGAGCAAATGTCCTAATATCCATCTTAAATTAGCGAGATGATTGACATCAGAAACTCGGTTTCTCCAAGGCTGATCCGTGCTAAAACGGTCTCGTTAATTCTAACCAGACGTCAGTCATCTGGATAATTGCGCGTGCCCGCTCTTCTTCAGAAGCGATAATAATCGAGCAGTGACACCACGATGTTTTAACAGTACAATGGCAAATAAACTCAGAGGAACCTCCTTTTATTTCTCCGCTGAGAAGCAGGAGATGATCATGAACACATATGAGGAAGTCAATAACATATTCATGGCAAAATCTAATGCAGCTTAACACCGCCCCCACTGCGATACATAAGCGTCGCAAATATATCAGACAAGTTCAATGTGTCAGTGTTGGGAAAATGTATCGGCTAATTTTAAGTGCTTCATCACCCAAATCGATCAGATTATATTTATTTAAATGTGCCTGCTGGCAGTAGTATACAAATAGATATATACTTATGAGGATATATGTACTGACCTACGTCATCTTATCCTAAAAATTAGCCTGCTAACTCAGCCAGGTACGAAGAGTAGGGCCCTGCTTTTTATCTGTTTTTATTTATTTATTTTCATTATTTGTTTTATTGTGTTTTTTGCTGCTCCAGCTTTTAATGTGTATTTTACTACAACTGTTAAAATGTTTGGCCCCTGTTATTGTCAATCTGGTTTGAACACGTTTTTTCCTGACTCCTGTACAGCACTTTGTGACCTTTGTCTGTGAAAAGTGCAATATAAATAAACTTTACTTACCTACTTACTTACTTAAGTTTAGTAAAACACATCATGATTTGTCTTAAAATGACTCTGGTTGGTACATTATTCAATTGTCTTCATTATGTGTCCTCTGGGGTTGATTTACTCAGCAGTCATCAACTCTCACGTGTCAAAATGCATTGAATGCTCATTTATTACCACAAAGTGATAAGTGACCAAACGGTAATTGGTGGATTACCTTCTGCGTATTTGCAGCCTCCGCATGTGATCTTCCTATGTTACAACAGGAAGAGCTGAAACCGTTTGGCAGCGTTTGAAACCCACACATGCTGGTGTGTTTTAAACACACCCGGTGTGTTTAGTTCGTTGCCCCAGTTGCAAACAATTGCAATAAACCGTTTCCTGATTTTGGGCAAGTCATCCTCAAACAGCGGTCCGTATGATATCTTACAGCAAAATTGCTCCTCATTTTTTCTGTGTTTTCCGACCAGCAACACGTGTCAATTTCCGCTCATTTCGGTATTTTCAAAATAAACCTCTGTTTTCAAAGATATTAAAAATGTATGTTCAGGCAATAAAAATAGTTATTTAGGTTCACAAAAAGATCATCTTTTGGGTTAAAATAATTACAGAACTGTTGTTATCGACGTACGCAAGTTACGTGATGAATAAATCAGCGTTTACAGCGGTTTGTTGGACGCGTCCCAAAGGGTGTTATTAAGGTGTGTTAGTGAAGTGTTTGACTGTCATGTATTTTTCTTAGTTTACGTACTCATTTTAAGCCCAGCTCTGATGTTTTTCCTAAATCCAATTAGACGTTTTTTGTTGTAGGGACATAACCGCGACTGTCTCCTGGTAACAACGTGCCAAAGAACAGATAACAAAATATTGTTTTATTGTGCGGATAAGTGGCCCAGCAGCTGCAAAGAAAGCATGGATGGACCTCTGACCAACATGTCGTCTGTGTAACGTTATTGTTTGTGTTCTTTAAATCCCTTTTGGGTATTTGTAAATCCACTTTAATTGTGTATTTGATTTGAATGCAGTCCTGAAATGTTTTCGTTCCATAAAGAACTGTTATTGTTGTCAGAAGAGAACGTGCAGCAGCATTGGGGGTGCCGGTATTAGGGGTGGATGTAATGCAAATGGCTGCTTTTCTGGACTGTTTTCTGTGTGTGTGTGTGTGTGTGTGTGTGTGTGTGTGTGTGTGTGTGTGTGTGTGTGTGTGTGTGTGTGTGTGTGTGTGTGTGTGAGTTTTCCAGACATTTTGTAGACTAAACCGTTAATAAAGCGTAAATATGAAAACATGTAATAAAAAATAACATTCTTTTTTGGATTGACAGATGTCAGATGCAGAGTGGGAGGACATGCTGGAGGGTTTTGACGAGCGCGGTTACCTGAGCGCCCGGCGCTGGAAGCCCGGCGACGACCCGTACACCCTGTACGCCTTCAACCAGAGGGAGAGCGAACGCATCCCCAGCAACCGGGCCCTGAGGGACACGCGGCACTACAGGTACACACACACCCACACCCACCCACACACACACGCACACAGACACACACACACACACCCACAACCACCCACCCACACAATCACACACACACACACACACACACACACACACACACACACACACACACACACACACACTTCTCCTTTAGCATGGGTCTGTGTTTGTGATCGGTTTGAGAAACATCGGCGTTGCTGCCGAGCTCTGCAGCAATCCATCCGATTGTCATGCACGCTCTCTACGGTGTGATGAACTAGTCGAGGGTGTGCTGCACACACACACACACACACACACACACACACACACACACACACACACACACACACACACACACATGCACACACACACAAACCCAATCCTGCAGGAGACCCCACAAACGCATCAGAACACACACTTCAGACTGATGCTGCAGGTACGAGACACGCGGTCACGGTGTTAATCTCCCGTCTGGACTCAAACAAATGTTGATTGGAACACATTTTTTTCGTCGAGAAAAAGAAGAAGAAAAAAACATCAAATTACAATCCGTCTATCCGCTAAGAAATGAAATTAAAACACCAAAATATAAATCCTCCGAGCGGAGCGCCATCCTCGTCCTGTTGGAGAGACGCTCAGTGGGGAGATAAGGAGCTCTTTGACAGCGGCTTCTAACACGGATCAGCAGATAAAATGAAAAAAGAAAAAACTTGTGGAGGAGCCTGAAGGGGTTATATTTTATTATTATTATTATTATTATTATTATTATTGTTATTGTTATATGTCTTTCCCTGGATCACATCACATGATTTCCTGTCTTGTTGCTGTAAATGATTCAATAGGTTCACGCTTGCTTCAAAGGTTATGTCTAATATGGTTAATATATTCATGCTGAAGGCATTTCAATCAGGAGAGACAATTAGGTTTCAGAGTTTAACAATAGTTTATTACAATTGCATATATTTGAATAGTGCAAAGTCTTTAGTGATTGGACTCCATCCTGAATTAAGATAAGCAAGGGGTACAACTATTTAAAGTTAGACAACAACGCTGTGATTGGCTTACGGAATTGCTCCGACTCCGATGGTTGGTTCATTCAACATACACGCCCCCAATCAGCTGATGGAGTAATCGCTGTAAGACTGCAGACTGGCTTCTGAATGAACCAGTGAGTAAATATTGTCTTCCTTACTGAACTTAAGCTAGAGCTTCATTTAGTTTAGCGATGCATTTAAAGTTCGGCCTCCTGATTGCAAGTGAACATCTTTTTTCTCCATCTGGGTTTGTTTTGATCGACTTTAGTGAAGTTTTGGGATGTTTTTTTATTCGTCTTCATTGTCAAGAAATACCGCAAAAAGAACAAAAAGCAATCGGCTAACACGAATGTGGATACATCCGCTGGTGAAAATAGTCCCCGACAAATGCGGTTGCTTCCTCACGTTTTGTGTGATTAAAAACTACGATGACCAGAGGGGTATTCTTCATATGTGGTTCAACAAAGTTGATCAAATGTCCTATTATCCATCTTAAATTAGCGAGATGATTAACATCAGGCTTTCCCGGTTCTTCAAAAGTTGACCCGCCCTCAAATGGGTCTCGTTCATTCGAACCAGATGTCAGTCATCTGGATAAATGCGCGTGCACGCTCCTCTTCAAAAGGGGGAGGAGATAAGATGAATTTAAGACCGTAATCATGGCAAAGTCTAATGGTGCTTTCACATCCAAAGCGTAGCGAATATTTGCAACACTTCCTGTTTGTGAATGCAGCTTAACGCCGCCTCCGCTGGTCGGGCTATAAGCATCGCAAATATATCAAGTTAAATGCGTAAGTGTTGGGAAAATGTATCGGCTAATTTTAAGTGCCTCACTTCAAATCAGATTATATTTATTTAAATGTGTCTGCTGGCAGTAGTATACAAATTAATATATACTTATGAGGATATATGTACTGTATGCGTGTATGTATCATGTATGTGTATATACATGTATGTGTAGATTACCATATAACTAGGTTTAAATATGTGTATGGGTGGATCAGTACCTTAATCATTTTCTACAATAATGATATGTATTGTGTGCTAATAACACTGTCATATAATTATGAGTGCTTCCAACACATCCATAAGTTTCTGATTAGTTTCTGCATACTGTGAGACGGGCAATCGGCTGCGCCTGTGGTGATCAATGTCCGCGGCTCGAGAAGCTCTCGTAAATAAATGATTCTTTGTCGGCAGAATCTTTTGTGCCGCGTACAGGAAGTCATGATGATGTGAGAACGGATCTTGGCCATCTGAAAGAACTTTCTCCCTATAAAACTAATATAACTAATATCGCTCCTTCATCAATGAGGAAGGCAGCTGCCTTTTTTGTCCGGTGGGAGTGGCCAGCTTATCAAGTGAATTTCACTAAACCTGCTCTAGAGCAGGTTAAGGGATTTCGATGTGTTGCTATGGTGATTTTTCTCAACTTGCTTCCAAGAATCGAAAAGCCTGCCCTGCGTCATCTTATCCTGAAAATGATCCAGCTAACTCACTAAGCCAGGTACGAAGAATAGGGCCCAGCTCTGTTAAACCTTGTTTTAACCATTTTTACGAGCAACAGCATAAACAACACAAGCTGTTCTTAAACATTTGTATCAGAACCGATGGGCCACATTAAAAGGTCAAGGAGGTCAAAAGTTACTGACACTAAAATCCTTTTCCCACCAAGAATTAGTGCGTAAATGTGAGTTTCTTTTGACTCAATTGCAGAAAACATCACATGCTGAAAAATATCCCCCAACAAATGCTTCTTCCTGTTTCAGGTGAGTTGTTTTTTTAAGAGCTTTTGAAATAAATTGAGTGTACAGACAGCTCAGGAATAAAATATCCATATTTTGGGGTTTCGGCACTCTTTGTGACCTGAATGCGTCTGACAATATTTTGATTGGCGCCGCAAGAGGACAGAAAAAAGGACAGAAAAAAAAGAGGAACATCCACTGTGGCTGTCGGAGTCAGAGGTGACTCGTGGTGACCCAGCTCTCCGACAGGATGCTGCTGCAAGTGGGCGTTGGTTGGGCGGCGGTTGGTTCTGGCAGTTACAGTGAACATGACTAAGCCTGGACGGTGGCGGCAGGTGTTGGTGGTCGTGGTGAGCACAGCGGGGTGCGACTCTACGACCCACGTAGGAAGCTAAAATCTGTTAGCATAACTGGCACGTACATCACTCTGTGTGTGTGTATGTGTGTGTGTGTGTGTGTGTGTGTTTGTGTGTGTGTGTCTTCTAGATGTATCCTGCAGATGATGGGATGTATGATGTCTGACTCAATCATCAGCTCCTGACAGCGTGTTCGTCAAACTGTGTGTGTGTGTGTGTGTTTCTACACTACACATGTGTACGCTAGCTAAACGCGTCGTGTCGACCATCTGCATCATCTGCTGTGTTTCCGGAGGAGGGAAATTTGCTGTTGAGCTGACATAAGGAGGCTGAGAAGTGTGCGTGTGTGTGTGTGTGTGTGTGTGTGTGTGTGTGTGTGTGTGTGTGTGTGTGTGTGTGTGTGTGTGTGTGCGCGCGCGCGTGTGACAGGGAAAGTGAGAATTGTGTATAGGAGGTGGGAAACCAGGGATACGCTTACACATTAATCTGCTAGCAGAGAGGTGGGGGGGCTGATGGTGCTCAATTATCTTAGACAGCAATGAAGGGCATGTGTGTGTGTGTGTGTGTGTGTGTGTGTGTGTGTGTGTGTGTGTGTGTGTGTGTGTGTTGTCTGTCTGTGTGTGGACAGGTTGGGGTTTGCTGTTCTGTGATTATCTGTTAACTTGGTTACCTTGTAGCTGTACATCTCAGGAGCGCTTACCAGGGGTAACTAAAAACAAACTAAAAACCTGCAGTGAAACCCTCGATTGAAGCCAGTGAGGGTTTTTATTGTATTTCTTTGGCTTCTTGAACACCTTCTTTTCCGCCGCAGACTCACTGAGGCTCAATGGCTCAGCTCCAAACGGGAGCGCTTGATGGAACATTTAAAAAGGTGGTGTGACCGAAACGCACTCCTGCTGGTTCCTCCAGAAGTTACCCACAGGCTTTAATTGAGAAATTATCTGATGGAAAAATAATTATACTGGCCACGTTTTATGCAGCGATTACAGATATCACGGTTTGATACGCAGCTCTGCACACGACACGCTACTTTATGAAACACATGTGACTGAGTGCATTGTGGATTATATATATATATATAATATATATTTATAAGTACAATGGCATGAAATGCTTTTCCATAAAAATAAATAGTAGATATAAAAAGACACGTAACATATAATACAATTAGTATATAAATACAAATAAATGAGAAGCAATAAAAAACATCTAAAAAAAACAAACAAATACATTTGTATATTATACATTTTTTGTGTTCTTTCACTTTAAGAGGAAGTCTGTCTGCATTCGGGAGAAACGTTTATCGCTTGTTGTTGTTGTTGTTGACTGGCAGTCAGGATTTCCCCCAGAATTCATTCTGTTTGACGGCTTTGACACAAAAACAAACAAACAGTCTCCAGTTGTTCCTGAGCCTGTTTAATCACTGCCTCGTTATTATACTTTTAGAAAAATTATATATATATATTATAAGAGCGTTACTCCTAATATTTACATGGCATGCCCCCTTTTATTAGCAAGCTATACAGTATTGCTGCTGGTGTTCATCTCTCCACGTTCAAGTGTTTGCTCTCAGTCTCAATCAGAATATTATCACGTTATTGCTTTTTAATTCTCTAGTGTGGTTTGATGTCGATGCAAATCTGTACAACAAAACAAACAAACAAACAACACGTTTCCAGTTGGTTTTGAATGAACGCATTGTCAACCTTTTTAGCTCGAATTAGCAGCAGCGGTGCTCGAAGATGAGAGAAGAAGAATTCGAGGAAAGAAATCGTTTGATTGACATTGTCCGTCCAGCTCAAAGAGGTTTGGATACTTCAACTTCCGAGACTTCCCAAATGTGCCTTACTGCCCGACGGCGACCGGGCGAACCGGTTCCTGTGGAGTCGCATACGGAAACCAGATCTAAAGAACAAGAACCGGAGGCGCCGGTAGATCTCCGCTGCAGAGGGAACCCCCATAGAGAACACACAGTTCACAGACGAGGCTCCCGCTCACATATTTGTCCCAGCAGGGCGGCGATAACCTGAAGATTAGAGGAAGCAGGCTTTTGACCTGAAGATGCACGCTCGCCCTTTGTGAAACCTGCAGGATGCAACACATCTGCAAAAAATAACAGTAAGAGATCACGGATGAAAAGCTGGTGCAAGTTCCTACTTTCTCCGGCTTTTGGGCCCATTTTTCATATTAATAATCTCAAAAGGTGGAGAGGAGCGTCCTTCATTTGAATGAATTAAATGATGAAAGCTGCTGCTGGCCGGGCAGCAAACAGCAGGAAGTGAACATTCGTTGCAACTCGGCCTCTTGTTCGACGACAGGAAGCTGCTTCCGTTAGGAAGGACGGACTTAAAGCTCCCAAATCAGGAAATGATTGTGTCATCAACGGCAGCAGCAAATACACAGAAAGTATACCAACACTAGAGTTACGTATCTATAGAAGACACAACGTAAAGAATATAAATGTATAAACAAAGAATAACAAACTATACACAGTACAACAAGTATCTACTTAAAAAATCTCCATTATATATTTATTTATTTCCCACAAGTTAGCCAATCAAACGTGAGCATTTCTTGAGATTCTTAAATTTCTTGAGTGAGCAACGTTTTCATGTTCAGGCTCATCCCACTGGCTTCTCCGTCAATATTTAGTTTCCAATAACTTCCACGTGCCACGTTTACATCTGTTGATCGTTGTTTATTTTCGTAACAGAAACGAGAATCCGGCTCCAACGGATACGAGCGCGTTTCTGCAGAAAAACCTTTTATCTTTTTTTTTTCGTCTTCTTTTTTTGGTGCAGTCGTATGTTTTTGGCTGTCGGATTCTGACATTAATCTTCAAAGCCGTCTGTTCACTCAGGCGATCAGTCGTGCTGCTTAGATGTGTGTGTGTGTGTGTGTGTGTGTGTGTGTGTGTGTGTGTGTGTGTGTGTGTGTGTGTGTGTGTGTGTGTGTGTGTGTGTGTGAGAGTGAGAGAGAGTCGCCGCATTTAAAAAAAGAAGAAGTGTTTTTGGGTGTGAAGGAGGACCAGTGAGGTGTGGAGAGAGCTTCTTTTTTGGGGGTTGTTGATGTGTATGGGACGAGTGCTCTGTCTCCTATCTCACATTTTGAAGGAGGGGGAGAGAGAGGAGACGCAATGGACGGCTTAGGGGGAAAGATGGAGAGATAGTGGGGGAGAGAAGGTGGGAAGAGGAGGAAGAGGAAGAAAAAGTCAAGTAGAGATTAGGGAGAGGGGAGGAGGAGATGGGGGAGATGCCACAAGCTGCTGCGAGGAGAGATAATTGCCACATGCAGAGCTTGATATGGTGTGTGTGTGTGTGTGTGTGTGTAAACCACTCCAGCGCTCTGCTATTATCTCTGTGAACAGGGAACCTCCCTGCGTTTGCTGGCCGACAGACAGGAAGTCTATGAGAGCCAACAGCTGCTCCACCGCGGGGATGGGATCCCAGCGAGAAGACGACGGGCCGATACGGTACCGCGTCGCCTCCTCCTCGGTAACGCGCGGTGGGTTGATATGGCAACGGCGAGCTGCATTCTAGAGCAAGACCACAGACAAAACGGAGAAATGTGTCACGATATCTGATGAGAAAAACAAACTGTTTTGTGCAAAAGTAAGAACATTGTGACAGTTCCACGATAAGAAAATAACAGCTCCGGTTTCTTTTGTCCCTGAGTTCATATTTTGACTCTTTATTTGTTTGTCAGCTGTAGAAGATTATAAAAGTAATTTCAGATCCATGGCAGCTGTCACATTAAAGTATAACATTCTAACTTACCATAAAGAACGATAATTGCAACTTGAAGTTTTTGACGTTAACATTTCCCTTTGTTATTGTCATCTACAGTAGTTATTTGCATAAAAAAAACACAAAAATAGAAATACGTAATTGTTTTTTTATTTAAATATTGAAAACACACTTTGCATTAGTGGTTTCATTAAGTATAAGAAGCTGCCTAGAGCCCTAATTGAGCCCTAGCCCTTTTATATCAGGTCACAAGTTACAAATCAAGAAAAAAACATGGTATAAATCCCAAAAAACTAAAGATGTTAGGTATCAAATTAAACATAAAAAACAGGGCTACAATAATATAGAATCCCCATGTACAACCTCTAAACACAACTCAAACAATAAATAGGATTAGGGGTTAGGGCTAAAAGGGCTACACAGGTCATTGTTATTTCTCTAATATTTATTTAATATTGCTGTGAAAACATCATCAAACAACTGCATTTATTTAAGTTTCTCAACGAAAATGTAATTGTACAAGATTACATTTGAACATGTTCAAATTTACCTCAGCCCAAAAACTATTTTTTGCTCCCCGGCTGCTAACGACTGCTAACGGCTGCTAACGGCTAACGTTACCTAGCTCTCCTGTTTCAACACAAATTTCTCGCTCCCAGTGAAGCATTATTGGGAACAGAAACAAGGTGCATGCCTTGTGTTTCACCACGAGAGTGTCACACTAGTTTGCGCATGTGTAGCCGTGTGTCGTTCCTGCGTTGCGGGAATGAGCCGATATCTCATCCAACATTTTCGTCTGACAGCGACAACGCTAAATATTTGTCAACACGTGATTCACATCCCCTGGACGGCTCCAGTTAAACGTCTCTCGTGACAAACACAAAGCGGGTGCATTGTGTTCGTGTCCCCAAATCAAACCCCCTGGAAAACAAGGTATCAATCAAATAGATGTAAAGTGATGTGTGAACAAAAGACAACAGGGTGACTCAGCAACAAAGCACCAAGGGATTATGAGAAGGACAGAGTTTTCCCCGCAGTGAAGGAGGCGGCGTTAAAAGGGTGTAAAAATGATCACCTCTCTCCTCTGAAGCACGACGGAACAACAGAAAAACAAAACAACAGAAGAAAAAAACACCCTGCACATATTTGTCATTTTCTTAGTTGTTTGCCAAGTTGGTAGACGTGATAACGCTCCAGTGCTTTGTTGTCACCGCTCCAAAATGGAGGCATCGTCCTGGTAACAACTGGCAAATATACAGACAGGCCAGTGCACTGAGTTGGTTACTAATTATTTCTTTGCATGTGATCCAGTGAACCTTGAACATTCATCGGCAACTAGATCACGCAGTCATAGTCAATGACCTCGTCCGTTTGTGTCTGCAAAGTGTGTGCATGTGCGTGCGCGTGTGTGTGTGTGTGCACACTGGTGTCAGCGTCTTTCACACTAAGTCAACCACTTAGTCATGTTTCCATGAATCACAACACGCAGCTAAACATTAATCGCTGAATTAGCTCTGGTGCCTCCTACGCTGAGACGCTCTCCATCCTCCACAGATCACGAACCCTGAAAACAACACACACACACACACACACACACACACACACACACACACACACACACACACACACACACACACACACACCTGTCTGAACTCTGACACTAGATGAGTTTTATTTTCCCTCGTAATGCCCATTTATTCCATTACCTGCTCCAGTGATGAATGATCACAGAGTCTGGTACCAAAAGCAGAAAGAGAAAACATAAAACACCCCCGAGGCTTTTGTTCTGCAAAAAAAAAAGGCTTGAAAACACTCAATTGACCTCCAAAAATGTCCCCATGTACTTAATTTACTGCCTCCCGTAAACACAGATCTGGTGATGTGCCCCTTACTATATGTCTTTGTGTTTAGAGCTTAGCGGGTACATTTGGGTTGAACAGTGGTCTTTTAGACGTCTAGATTTGATGTAAATCTACTCGAGCCAGTCTGGATAAATAACCGCCCACATCTCTGACTCTCCTCACTGATAAAAGCAGATTTGTGAAAACTGTTTGCTTGTTTGGAAAAAAAAAGTGCTAAACACAACACATGAACATGATGTCAGAGTGAATAATGACTGGATTTGACATGCAATGGTGGAATATTAACCGAGAACATTTATTCAAGTACTGTACTGTCGTACAATTTACTTTTTTTAACTTTTTTACTTGACACTTGCGGAGGTGTCTTAAAGCTGCATTCTCCCTAATGGCCACCAAGGGGTGACTACTCTGGTTGCAAAAATAAGTCTGATTGTATAATCAGCGTTACAAACTGGGTGATGTGTTGCAAAATGAAATAAATTCCACTTACTTGAATATTCAGCTTGCATTTACTCAAACAGACTCAGTCACATCTTAATACAGAATGTAATTAACTCAACTTCCTGGTCCAAGTTGTTTCTGTGACTCTTAGTGTCACTGTTTACACAGAAAGAAAAAAAAGACGGGCACAAACTCAGGCAGAAAGCTCTCTGTGAGGCGAGGAAATCCCCTTGGTGTATTGTGGGTAATCTGCTGATGTGGAACCTGAGCTCTGAAGAGCCCTGGTGCTCTACAGCGGCGCGGAGTGACAGTGACGCTAAGCGGCTTTACGGTAGCTAGCACATCAGCTAACCAGCCCGCTCTCCCTCTGAGACGCACGTGGAAACAACCACGGACGTCACGATTGTATCTGCTCTGATACCTGATCACATGTGTTTGCCGCTTATTTCGTCTCAATGCTTCTCGATGCTTTTTTCTCCAAAACCCTACTTCTCTTTATGTATTTCACGCTTTTGTTAATGAGTGCAGAGAATTACAGCAAATTACGTTGCGAGAATTAAACACACAGCCGGTCCTCGGAATAGATGGAGACGGTGGATCCGAGTGGAGCGCTGACGTCTTATTGATTTCACCTCTTAAATCCACTTCAGTCGCGGGGGCGAGACGAAAAGGAAGAGGAGGAGGCAGATTAAAGGCAGAGTTTTTAATCCCTCGTATATTTCAAGCATGGATAGTGAAACTTAAGGAACAGTCCAGCCTGAACCACTTTAACACGCACAGCTGTTGGTGTTGTGTTGTGCTCTGCTGGGTCCATTGTGGTGTCTTATTCCTCTTTGTGGGAGTAGACATCTCATCACAGAACAACACCGAGGATACATACTGATGATAATGTTGCTTGTATTTGGCTTTTAGGTGGTCTGTAGAGCTGTGGTTTCCAAATGTTTTACTGTACAATGTGTTATATATGGCTCCTTTTCTTTTATGTTCTTTTAAATGAAAAGCGCATAGAGTTTATCTGAATTGATACCCGCTATATAAATAAAGACCGTATGGACCCTCCTTGTGAACTGCAATTGTTATGTTGCGTTGTTAGGTTGTTATGTTACATTGTTACGTTATATTAATAATAATAATACTTTAATTTTATATTAGCACTTTTCTGAATACTCAAAGATGCTTTACATATGACAGAGACAAACAGAACAAAAATAGAAAGACAAAAGGAGCAAGCTAGTAGTTGCATAACGTTGTTGCATTAGGTACATTGTTGCCTTAGGTTACGTTGTTGCCTTCGGTTACGCTGTTGCATAACGTTGTTGCATTAGGTACATTGTTGCGTTATGCCAAGTTGTTGCACTAGGTAACAGTGTTGCCCTAGGTAACGTTGCTGCCCTAGGTTACGTTGTTGCCTTAGGTTGCGTTGTTGCATTAGGTTACGTTGTTGCCTTAGGTTATGTTGTTGCGTTATGTCACACTGTTTCGTTACGCTTTAAATATCAGATATTCCGTTTACTGTCAGAGGAGTAAATAATACTGAAAATGTCAATGTTGAAATCTGAATTTGTACTTGTATGTCTATTCGTCTCTTGCTATTTGTATTTTGATGCAGACTGAGAATCCATTTTTAAAGAAGATTGTGCCGCCGTGATGGAGCTATGAAATGAAAAATATTGTTAAGAAAAACGGGCCTAGCCGAGTTTCCAGGATGTGTGCATGTCACAATCATTAAATGCACTCGGCGTTGTCCAACATGGCTTCCTTATAGCCCACACAGACCGATGTCAGTGTTAAAAATAAAGGAATTCAATTACATGCTGTGAAATATGATAATTGCTATCACACTGCACTTATTTCACACTTTAATGTGAAATGTATGTACCGTCGACCGTGACATGGCTCCAAATAAGGCTGTGTAAGGATAGTGTATACATAAGAGAGTGTGTGTGTGTGTGTGTGTGTGTGTGTGTGTGTGTGTGTGTGTGTGTGTGTGTGTGTGTGTCACACAGAGGTTGTGGCAGCCATCGATTGGCACAGTCACATATTGACCCATCTTCATTGATTGGTTGGTGTAAGTGCCTGTCCACTATCCTGTCACCGCCGCTCCTCTTGAGAAAGATCGCTGTAACTTCTACTTCTGTCCTGTGTGTCTGTGTGTGTGTGTGTGTGTGTGTGTGTGTGTGTGTGTGTGTGTGTGTGTGTGTGTGTGTGTGTGTGTGTGAGAGAGAGAGTGTGTAGGTGTGTGTGTGTTAGTCATATATTGAGCGCCACTGATCCTCTTCGTGCCCAGACAGTCTCACCCATCCTTCCCTCCTCCCTCCTACCTTCCCTCCTTTTGCTCTCTCCTTCCTTCCTCCTCTTGTTCTTCTTCTTCATCCTCCGCCTTCTGTCCTTCAAGCCATATTTAAATTGAGCTGGAGCCAGGGAACAGTCAATACTGCCTGATCTGTGCACTGCAGGTGTGTGTGTGTGTGTGTGTGTGTGTGTGTGTGTGTGTGTGTGTGTGTGTGTGTGTGTGTGTGTGTGTGTGTGTGCGTGTGTGTGCGTGTGTGCGCATCTGTAAAATCAGAAAGTATTGAGTAAAAGAGAGAGAAAGAGTTCTCAGGTGTGAAACTTTTGCTTAAGCAGCGTTACGGTCGAATAAACATGTGCAATACTTACATTAATGAGGCATTCATACTTGTGTTATATATTGTAGCATTATGTTAATAATTTATACTTTATAGTCCTTTATTTCACCATAAGAGCCATTTTTATTTAATTTGTCCATCAAAAAAAAGCTCTTTTATGAGGATTACGTTACATGTATGTTTTGTCAATTACCGATCCTACTGTCCAAACAAATGTTCTTATTGAGATGGAATCAGGCATTTTGTATCTTATAGACTTTTAATGATTAATACAATTCGATTTGTCATACAAACCAAATCTATCTCAAAATGTGTTCCAGCGCCTGTCAAAGCTCCACGTTATGTATTTACTCTCAAGGGCACAAATACAGGAGCCGGTTATCGTCTTCTGTTACTGTTTGACGTTTAGTAGCATTATTGTTACTAATGTTATTGTTACTAATGTTGCTAATGTTGCATATTTCATCTCAGAGTGTCCATCAAGTGTCCTCAGATGAAAGAGACGCATTGTGGTCGTCTGGATTGTGCAGTGCAGGTTTTCTGTTGATTATCCTGCAAACAGCTGGAAGTAACTTCATGCTGAAGTCCTCCAACATCCTCCACACGCACGCACGCACGCACAGAAGTTTTACTGCAGTCTGGGCTTCTGTCCTCAGAGCAGCATTCACTAATAACTTTCAGATGACTAAACTCAGAAAGCTGACAGACATATGAAACATGAAACTTATGAAACAGATGCACATGAACCCTGCGACACTCGTACAAAGTAATTTAACTAGTTGGAGATTGAATAAGTAAATAGTTAAATGAACTGATTAACGAGATCAGATGAATAATTAACCGATGAACCGATGAAGTAAACAAAAGGGGGAAACGAACACACAAGCAACAACAAACTAATCAGATTCCCAGGGAGACGGAGTCGACATCACAGAAGCTCTCAGCTCAAAGGAAATGAAAACTCTTATCGAGATTTCATCTTTTGTTTTTGCTTTTTATCAGATGACCTACAACGTGTGGAACAAAGGGAAGCAGCTGTCAGCGAGCACAATACCAACCCCGAACATCTGGGCATTAATACATTGAATGATTGTCCTAATGATGATCCAGCATATAGTCTGCGTAGTCGTGGTAGCCGGATTCTCAAAATGTCTCCAAATCATGATGCCAGTGTTACGTTTTGCATGAAAATCATGTGAAACGTATGTTTACGCGAGCACAGACCAATAAGCGTTGTGTGAGCCTCCAAGAGACAGCTTCTACGCTTCATACAGTGCAATATTCAGCGGAAACACTAGAGGGCGTACTGACAACATGCCCTGCAAAGAAGCAGCGAGAAGACGACGAGTGTAATCGGCACGGAGGGGTCGTAATATTTGTGAAGTCGTATCTCACATTCATCGACTCGCAAAATATTTACTCAAAATGTGGATTTTCAAAGACTTTCGGTTTCTAAAGCATTGAAAGACGAATTGGCATTCTATGTAACACACACACACACACACACACACACACACACACACACACCCTAGCCACTCTAAACGATACCTGCACTCACACCTTCCTGCATGCAAACAGGCATCTGTACACACACACACACACACACACACACACACACACACACACACACACACACACACACACACACACACACACATGTAATGCCAATGATGTTACAACAAAACAGTACATGAAGACAGAGAGCACAAACAAATAGAAACACTTGTTAATAAAAAAAAACACACACAGGCAGAAGGGGAAAGTGCAGAGAGTGTTTTGTTTTCCTCGTTTGATGTGATCAATAATGACATCTGAGGAATACGCAGCATGCAGAAAGATCATGTTTGGCGGCTAACGTCGGAAGTCGACCGTTCATCGGCTCAAATGGAGCACGCTGAAACGTATGGATGAGTCGAGTGAGACGTCGCCTCGCATCACACATCATCGAGCTCGCTGGCTTCTATGTGGCTCGCTCAGGCGTGAGGACTTTGTCAAACATGAGTTAACGCCCACGCCGGGATGTCGAAAACAAACCCAAGCTTCCAGTTTGGTTTTGTGATTTCGTCTTAAAGTGCACCGACGGAAAAAAAGCTCAGATCGGCATCGTTATAAGCAATGAAAAAGAGAGTTCCGATGTCACAGAAACAAGAGAACACATCTGAGTCCCTTGAATACAATTAAAAGACCTTTTTTAGATTATAGGGAGAGACGATGACAAAGAGATAGAGAAGACTTCTGACCCTCACGCCATCAGAATTGATCTGCATTGTGATGTCACTGTAGCAGCCACTCAGCGATCACTTTTTGTGTGATTGGCCCCTGTGTTGGGTTTAGTTTGAGTACAAATGTTTCGTATCGAGCTGGGGCTGGAATAAATCGGGGCCAAGTGGAGCAGCAGACTGAAATCTGAGGCCCGCAGCAGTTACTCCAATCAGCTCTGAGGAAGCTTTTTCTGGAGTGGCGTCCACTCAGACGCTGTTCAGTTTCAGCTCGAGGCCGGCGGGTCAGCGCTGTTTGGCAGGCGGCGAGGAGGACTGGCTCAAAGCGTCTGTCTGTCCGCCTCCAGTTTCAAACCTTTGAGATCATCATGGCACTGCTCGTAAGAAGTGGCCGTAGTCGCCGTGACGTCACCCGTTGGTTTGTGGACTGCAGTGTTTAAGCCTTGACTTCGGCATACCCCTAACGCATGCCCTGCTTTATGGTCTGTTTGACTCTAAATGACAAGTCATTTTCGATAGACAACCAGAGGAGTTGCATGGCAGCTGGATCCTCGCAATATCACGATGTCTAGCGGAAATCATGTAATAATCATAACTCCCATGTTCCTGCACTTGACGTTATATAATTTTGAATTGAATTTTTTAAACTAAATTACAAATTTGTAAAAGCTCCCCTCCGGGAATGAAAGGAGACTTTGGCCGTTTGCATTTCTCAATAAAAATGTCCGGAGTTACATCAACAGTAATGTTTTTAATGTAACACTAATCCCATCCAGACAGAAGTGCAGCATCATTTAATCCCATTTGGTTCGACATGGCGATTAACACAATTATTGAAGTCTGTCTGGATTATGAGACCCGGAGAAATTTAGAGGTTGGATAGAACTGTTTAGATTAGATTTAATTAGATAAGATTAACGTTGATTTGATTTTCCTTCAGTGCTCTCGGTGAGAACATGAGGTTGCTGCTTCTGCTGCAGGAAGTTGGTACAGTACAAACAATAAAATATCTTTTTCTTTTAACACTTTTTCGCCTTCGACCCCAAATTAATGAAAAGATGAGGTCTGATTATCGCTGTTCAGCATGCAGACCGGACACATCTTAAAATAAGAAGGAATTTTTTATGAAAATGGAGGATCGATATTTGTAATTCCGAATCACCGACCGTAGGTGATAATACCGTTCCCTCCACATTACATTCCTCTATAAATTCATGGATTGTAATTTTCTGAATTAGGCAGAAGGGTAACTGAGTGTCCAAGAGAGATGGAGAGAGAGAGAGAGAGAAAGAGAGAGAGAGAAAGAGAAAGAGAGGAGGGAGTAATACAAGTTTAATGGAAGGGAGGAGAGACGGAGAGAGAGAGAGAGAGAGATAGAGAGAGAGAGAGAGAGAGAGAGAGAGAGAGAGAGAGAGAGAGAGAGAGAGAGAGAGAAGAGAGGAGGCAGTAATACAAGATTAATGGAAGGGAGGACAGAGAGAGAGAGAGAGAAAGAGAGGAGGGAGTAAGTTTAATGGAAGGGAGGATAAACGGAGAAAAAGACGGACAGGAAGCAAAAGAACGAGAGAGAAAGAGAGATGGATCAGCCGATCTCCCAACATGACAGCCTCATCAGACAACGGCGGGTGTGCGTGTGTGTGCGTGTGCATGCGTGAGAAAGAGATTAAAAAAAAGAAAAAAAGAAAGGAAATTGTTCTGTCAGGATCTTCGGGTGTTGTATCATTATCCTGCAACACTCTCTCTCTCTCTGCTGCTGTGTGTCTGTCTTCTTCTTCACTTTCTCTCTCTTTCTCTTTCTCTCTCTCTCTCTCTCTCTCTCTCTGGTCTCATCTGCTCTGCTGTCCAGCCGTCTAATGGAACAGTCCATGCAAATAGCTCGGGTTAATAGAGCGAGGGACAGGAGGGAGGAGGGAGAAGAGAGGAGGGGTTGGGTGAGAGAGGGAGGGGTGAGAGAGGAAGGAGGAGAGAGGAGGGAGAAGGGAAGAGAGAGGACGGAGGAGGGAGGAAGGAGGAGGAGTTGGGTGAGAGAGAGGAGGGAAGAGAGAGGAGGGGGGAGAGAGGAAGGAGGAGAGAGGAGGGAAAAGGGAGGAAGGACGAGGGAGTAGAAATTGAGGGAGAGAGATAACATCGACGTCCGGCGTCTCTCCACAGCTCCCTGTTATGCTGCTGCTGCTATAATGTCAGGTTGGATGTATTCTAAATATAAGCTGTAGCCTACAGGGAGAAAAAAAAGAACAACAAAATCCTCCCTGAGGTTATTACAAATATATAATTTATTTGGTGTCGCAGATTGAGAGGGAATAATGTCCCTTACTGATTGCCGTACAATGTTGACATTCATGATCCTGAACGGGTAAATTCCAAAGATTTTGGTTGCACCCACTGACTTTTCTTCTCGTGCTCTTCCCATGAGTTTGACATTTAAGTTTTTTTTTTATTGAAACATCTCAACAACTATTGGATGGATTGCTCCCTAAAGGATGCGTTGTCAAAACTTCCCCTGACCTTTTCCAACTAATGATATTCCCATCTGCCTCTGCTTTACTTGGAGTTAAGTGCTAATTGGCAAATGTTAGCATTTAAGTGCTCTAAATCTGAAACGGTGCGTTCAGGCTGCAGCAACAACATTCACTCGCATTTAGCTGCAGCAGAATTTCGTTGCTTTTTTACTTTTTTATTGGATAGCCAATTTTTTTTCTGCTGATCAATTTTTTAAAATCTCATCTAACTTGTTTTCTCTTCTGTGTTCATTACTTAAGATGAAAAAAAAAGAGGCTTCGCAAGGATAATCATTCAGATTAAAAAAAGATGAAATAGATTTGGCAGGTTATTATGTCTTTTCCATGTAAATATTACTAAAAGCATTCAGGGCCCTATTTCTCGTACCTGGCTTACTGAGTTAGCGGGCTAATTGTCAGGATAAGATGACGTAGGTCTCGTTTTCTCGGTTTCTCGAACCAAGCTTACATAAATCACCATAGCAACACATCCAAAAAATTTAAACCTGCTCCCGGGCAGGCTTACTGAAATTCACTGGATAAGCTGGACACTCCCACCGGACAAAAAAGGCAGCTCCCTTCCTCATTGATGAAGGAGCGATATTAGTTATATTAGTTTTATAGGGAGAGAGTTCTTTCAGATCGCCAGGATCCATCCTTTACATTATCATGACTTCCTGTACGCGGCGATATAGATTTTGCCGGCAAGAAATAATTTATTAAAAAATGTATTTATTTACGAGAGCTTCTCGAGCCGCGGACATTGATCACCACAGGCGCAGCTGATCGCCCGTCTCTCAGACACAGACTATCAGCCGCTGCATGCCGCTGTTCTTAAGTTTATTTAGCTCTTCAGAAACTTATGGATGTGTTGAAAGCACTCATAATTATTTGACAGTGCTATTAGTACACCATACATATCATTATTGTAGAACATGATTAAGGTGATCGTGATGAGAATACAGAGAATCACACAATTTATTTTCACTGCTTCAATTGATTGAATTTCTGATTATGAATAATACATACATACTGATCCGCCCATACACATATTCAAACTCATATACGCATATATAGTACATGATTCATAAGTGCATACAGTACATATATCCTCATAAGTATATATTTATTCGTAAATATAATCTGATTGATTTGGGTGATGAAACGCTTAAAATTTGCCGATACATTTTCCCAACACGCATTTAACTTGTCTGATATATTTGCTACGCTTATGTCTCGCAGCGGGCGCTGTTAAAGTTGCGTTCACGGCAACAATGTTGCAAAAACGTTGTAATATTCGCAACGCGTTTGTTGTGAATGATTAAGGTATTGACTTCCTCATATGCCTTCATGATGATCTCCTGCTTCTCATTAGAGAAATAAAAAGAGGTTCCTCTGAGTTTATTTGCCATTGTACTGTTAGAACATCGTGGTGTCAGTGCTCGATTATTATCCCTTCTGAAGAGGAGCGGGCGCGCGCATTTATCCAGATGACTGACGTCTGGCTAGAATTAACGAGACCGTTTCAGCCCGGATCAGCCGTGAAGAAACCCAGATAGCCTGATGTCAATCATCTCGCTAATTTAAGCTGGAGATTAGGACATTTGCTTGACTTTGTTTAGCCAGGTACGAGAAATAGGGCCCAGGTTTTCTTGCAGGTTCTTCAAGCACACAAAGTACACATATATTGTGTTTTAGCATCTGGAAGAAAACATAAACGTGAGGTTGTGGTGCACTTCAGCCTCTTGTGGCCAAAATGAGTATTACAACAACAAAACAACAAAATCACCTGACAAACCTTTTTCCACCTGTTTTACAGATGAAAAAAGAGTAGTTTTTCTCTAACTAGTCAATAAAAACGATGCGTATAATTTAGATTTAATAGCAAGTTTCTTCCTCTTGAGATTCACTTTCAGAAATATCAGTTCCCCCCTTAAAAAAAGGAGATGTAACCTTTCAACTATTGGAGCTGAGGTTGCTGAATGTTTGTGTGACTGTGTTTTTGTCATATACAGTCCAGTCAGATGTGGCGATTCTGAGGCTGCAAACCTCCTATATGTAGACATCATGTAAAGTCAGTTGTTGGCCAACTCCTGGTAGAACATGAACCAAATTAAATCAAATTGGGAGAGACTTTTACAGAAGCTCTGTGAGATCAAGAGATCTCACAAAAGGCCAAAAATATTGAACACTGACGGAGAGAAAGAGAAGTTAAGTGGAGAAACAGACCGGGTCACGTTCTGCAGGCAGAAGAAAACAGCTTCTCTTCTTACCTCCAGACACTCTGTCACTCCCTCAATATAGAGCCAACGCACATGAGCACACACAGACACACAGACACATGCACACGCACGCACACACACACACACACACACACACACACACACACACACACACACACACACACACACAAATAGACACATGCACACGCACGCACACACACACACACACACACACACACACACACACACACACACACACACACACACACACACACACACACACACACACACACAAAGCATGATGTGTCTTAGAATAACCGTCAGCCTGGTGGTGCAGAGAGCCAGTCGACTGCAGCTCCATGCAGGACGCTGTCAGGCTGACTGGCAGCTCAGTGTGCAGCAGTGTGTGTGTAGCGGTGTGAACACTAATGTATTGCTGTCAAATTCCTAACACTTTGGAGCAATTGTAAATCGGGCCATTGTGAAGCCTTCAAAGCATGCACAGGTATAAGGCGAGATGCATTTTACTCAATGGTGTTTGGTGGCAAAGTAAAATAAAGTCCTTCGTTATTTGCGGTGATGTGAAATAACAATAAAAACTCCTTGTGACCTCTCACCGGGCGAAATAATCCCATGATTAACATGCCCGTCTCCCTCGTAGACAAAGGCTCTCATCGGCTGAAAACTCATCAGCACTTGTGAATTTATTTTACTTAATGTGACACTTAATCACTGCCTATGGCCTCTGACCTTAAGACTACAGAGCGCTGCAGGGATGTGTGCCTTTGCGTGGCAGGGCGGAGTTAACAGGCTGCACTGACAGCAGCTGACTGAGCATCGATCTGCCCCGCAGTGACAGAGGCTTCAACCCCTGCTGGCCAGAGGCTGCAGAGCTCTAATTCCCTCTAATCAAGTCCACTACTGTAATAAAGTGGGTGTTACTGAGGAGAGAGAGCCTCAGACACACAGTGGTGGACCTGAGCTGTCTGAGGGGCAAAACATGTCACAAGAGCACCTCCTGCATTCTAGCATGAAGGGTAAGCACTTCTTCATGTTTTCTCTACTGGAAGGGTAACCTAGAGAGCACTTCATAATGTTTTCTCCACTGTGAAGGTAGCCTAGAGCAGTGATTTTCAACCACTGTGCCACGGCACACCAGTGTGCTGTGAGAGATAGTCAGGTGTGCCGTGGGAAAATGTCCAATTTCACTTAATCGGTCCAAAAAAATATTATTTAGTTGCCGCAAATAATTTGTCATAGTTGAGCGTCTGAGCCTGCAATATATAGTGGCTGGCCTAGTAATTAAATAATCTTCCATGCCAGTAGGTAGCACAATAATTACCTACCATATATGCTGCATTATACTAGAATGTGACATTTTTTTTACTTTTTTTGTCGTTGGTGTGTCGCAGGATTTTTTTATTGTAGAAAATGTGCTCAAAAAAGGTTGAAAAACACTGGCCTAGAGAGCGCTTCATGTTTTCTCCACTGGAAATAGCCTAGAGCAGGGGTGTCAAACTCATTTTAGTGAAGGGGCCACATGCTGCCCTCAAACACCCTCAGACACACAGTGGTGGACCTGAGCTGTCTGAGGGGCAACACATGTCACAAGAGCACCTCCTGCATTCTAGCATGAAGGGTAATCCTTAGAGATCACTTTATCATGTTTTCTCCACTGGAAGGGTAACCTAGAGAGCACTTCATCACGTTTTCTCTACTGGAAGGGCAGCTTAGAGAGCACTTCATCATGTTTTCTCCACTGAAGGGGCATCGTAGATGGCATTTCTTCACATTTTTATTCTTCTTGAAGGGCAGCCAAGAGGGCATTTGATCTTGTTTTCTCTCCTTCCAGAGGAGAAAACATGATTCCCCCATTCTGAGTCCACGGGCAGAGAGTAGAAGATAATGGGACAATACTGTATATATATACACTGTAGCTGGATTAAGTCTCCTTCAGACCTTTAAGAAAACTTGTTTTCAGCCTGAGCTCTATGATTTGTTTGATATATCTGATGATGAAAAGGTTGTAGTGGTTTTAAAAATCCTCTCAATCCACAGAGGAGCATGTCATTTTTGATGAAACCCAAGCATCTGTACAAAATATCTCCTCCCCAGAGTTGGTTTATTGGAAAATCTCCTGAATTATTTAGTCTGTAACGAGAGACAAAAAACCATCCATTAAATTATGCAACATACTGAGATGTCATGGTACATATGTATACGTTCTGATATACCAGACAATATATTATATTTGTTCCAATTTTGAAAAGATCATAAATTATCTTAGAATTTCAGAATTTCTTGCTTGTCATTTCCACTATTATTCCTATTATTTATGTTGTAAAAGTATTATTATTGTAGGTGTTGACATTATTACAGCTGTAGAAGTGTGATCATATGTTCTTCTTTTGAGACTAAAATATGTTTGTGGTTGATTGTATTATATAGTAAACTGATTAGAAACTGTAGAAATAGAACAGTTATGCTGGCGGATGAGCACGAGTGAGGAATGAATTTAATTTACAAAACTAAGCTGATTAAATAGCTTTCACTGAAAAATAATGTATCCTTCATAGAACTATAAATATTGTAGTTCAGCGTCGGTGTTCTCGTGGAGTTTTATTGGCACTTATGTGTCTTTTGCTGCCAACTATAAGCCGCTGCTTCCACTTTCCAACGCTCAAATACATCAGAACTAATGACAACAATACTCTCCACTATTTTTAGCGTAGCCTGCTTTTATGAGGTTTTAGCTACAAATCAATTTTCTAACTTGCAATTTCAGTAGGTAGGCGTTACATGTAGTAACTATTAGGAACTCTAAACTGGCTATGAAACAAGCGAAGCGTCAACTACATTTTATACTGATGCCTCTATGTGACCTTGAGTTTGTCGCTCTGCCATCTTGGATTACGGCCGTCGCCATCTTTACTTTTTGCAACAAATGAACGGATGTGACCATATTTGAACTGAGGAGGAGTGACGTAGAGACGCCATATATGTCTCTGGTAGCGACCTGTCAATCACCTTGTAGCCCCGCCCTAAAGCATAGCCTGCTTTAGGGTCTGCTTTATGGTCTGTTTTATGGTCTTTAAGACTTGAAACTAGAGATTGAGACATAACCTCATGTTTACAATGTTTACTGAGGGAATACATCAAGAGAGAAGTAGAGTCATTTATATATACTTCTATACAACAAGAGGAGTCGCCCCCTGGTGGTCAGTAGAGAGAATGCAGGTTTATCAGTTAGAGCAGGGGTCGGCAACCCGCAGCTCTTTAGCCCGTCTGTTGCGGCTCCCTGAGGCTTTGACAAAAAAAAAAAAAAACGTTTTTATTTTATTCTTTTTTTTTTGCCCAGTGGAAAAACTTTCAAAGGGAATTCCTCTTATCTTGGAGTTTTTGGTAATATTGGGTCACTAAAAATCAAAATAAATGTTTAAATATTTCTTTAACTAAAATGTGCGTCACATCCTGTCACGTAGCTGTCAAGCCTCTTTCCCTGCAGGTGGCTACTCGTGATTCAGAGCCCCGCCCTCGCTAAACTATCAACGGATAAATAAATAAAAAAGACAAGTCACAGAGGAAAGTGAAGCGTTTAATTCTGCGTGGACGTATTCATTTACTTTCACTGCCAACGATGCTGCTGACATGTCTGCTTGATATGTGGCGTGAAATTAGCAAAAAACAAAAAATGTAATGTTGAAAGACTCTTCCAGAACAAGCGTCTGCTGAAAGGTGTCAAGCTGCAGAAGAGCGATTCCTCAACTGCTGCAGTAAACTGAGCAAAGTAAATATACTTTCAGGAAGCTGATCAAGTATCCAGACTCAACTACTGCTGCTGGTTCTGTGGCCGCTCATGAGACACTGAGGCGTCCGCTAGTAAAGACGGATCCGTCCTCCTCTGTTTGTGGAGCTCACGTAGCAAAAGATATGCGTTTAAAATGTAAAACTCACATGAAGACAGGGATCGAACATTCTATCTTGTGATTACAGGGCAAACAATCTACCACATGAGCTACATTTATAGACAGTGTTCAAGGTTTGCATAGTTGGTTTTAATTGATCTCAATGTAGCTGACACATGACTATATGTCTCCTCTTCATAAGGGTTTGATAGTTATAAACAGGTAAAATAGCAATACAATGTCAAAAATGGTCTTTATTCTTGTTCTATAATTTCATAAATACAACAAACTATAGTTTTTTGTATATATATTATGACTATATATAAAACTTCAGAAGCTGTGATATCAAATAGCTTTTGCGGCTCCAGACACATTTTTTTGTGTGGAAAAAAGGGCAAAATGGCTCTTTGGATAGGAAAGGTTGCTGACCCCTGAGTTAGAGCATGCAGCTTTAACACATGAAGTATAGACGTCTATACATCTTGACTAATGGTCGATTGGCGCTTAAAGGCGATATGAAGAAGCCCTTCTCGTTCACTCTCTTTCGTGGAGTTTTTTTTTAATACCCTTTCCGCTCCCTACAGTTACCTTCTATTCTCAGCCGTGGAGCACATTGATGACTCGGTTGCTGATTGGTGCCCTTGGGCAGCGGCGTGGTGGCTTGAAAGTGTGACCGAACCCCCTGCATGGCTGCCGGAGTAGAGCAGACGGGACTTCTACATGTCGCCGATGCTCACTTCCTCTTTCTGGCTCTGCTCTCTGACACTAGAAAAGGAAATGAGGAGTGAGCCTCTGATTGTTCGCTTTGATTGCCAGTGACTTTTTTCCCTTTTCAACCCTGCCACTCTCTTTCCCTTTATTTTTGTATTTTTTTCCATTTTCTATTCTCTCTTTGGGTCTGATGTAAATGAAGAGGAGCCAGTGTCGACTGCTGGGCCGATGGCCTGATAGAAGTGACTTCTGAAGCTCAGATAAAAGAGACAGTTTGATGCGTCTTTATATCTCTAAAACTATTTATCTTTTTTTATCTTCTTGTGAAATAACACGCTTGTGTTTTTAAGGTCATGCAGCTACACTTTCGGGCAAGACAGACAAACTCATCTGGACCTTGAAAAGCTCTAAATGTAAATGCCGATCCGAAGCTCGGCTTGACTGTACCGCGTGAATAAATAACCTTCTGTGTGAGCGGCTCCCAGCCCGTAATGTATGCGCACTACTTTAAAGAAAATGGTTCCGTCAGCACACATGCATGGGTGACCACTGAATAAAAAAACATAATACTCCTCAGGATGTCCTTAACTTTGATTATGGGCGCTTTTTGGTGCGGCAGACAAGCCACATTGTTGAACTTGTAATCACGGTGCCGGACGTCCTCAGCGGGGGTCAGGACTTCAACACAATGGGTTTTACTGCCGCAGCCCAGGTATTAGTTTCCTTCCAGCCAGTGCTGAGTGTTGTTATTTTTGTATTATTATTCCTGAATATTCACTGGCAAAGCACCTGTCCAGTGTAAAGGTGCCTTAATGAGCAAGACCCCCCCCCAATGCAAAGACTTGCCCCAGATGTGTAATACTGTTTTAGAACACTCTCAAAACTCTCTTTGAAAAAGACATAAACTAAAATAATTCACAAGAATAACACAATATACCCGGATTTACAAAACGCTACACCAATGGTTCCCCTTTGTTTACCACTTAGTTTCAAATACACTTCAAACGTAGGTTTACTTACGCAACTAAACTACTTGGTTAGGTTTAGGAAAACATTGTGACTCTGATTAAACTGGGCTTGTTATGTAATTACTGGTATTACAGTCCAGAAGTTACGTAACAAAACTACAGTACACAACACAAACATTGGTCTCCTGGGTGAAAGTCCTGTACATTACATTTGTTTTACCCACCTCACTGTTCTCACTGTTTAAACTACGTCAGTTGCTCCGAGTGTGTACTGACGATGATGCCACTAGTTGAAGCCCCGGTGGGTCCCATACTTACGCAACCAGGGCCCTCGGTGTGTCGGCATCAGATGCCGAGGAAACACGTGTATTCTTCCTTCGATGAATAGATGTAACCATGAATTACCAAGAATTTGTCAGCGCCTTTTTAAACCAAATTAAATTAAGTTCTATTCAAAACTGAAACAGGTGATGAACATTAAAAAAATATATATCTTCTGCATCTGAAGGTCTTTGTTCGGTTCTCAAAAGACTGGAGCAGTAAAGGTGACCTGCAGGCACGACGAGGGCTGCTGGATCTATTGTAATGTGGCAGCCGAGTTGGTTTAATCCCTGTCCCAGTGCAGCCTAATCCAAATGGAGCGCTGAATAGTCCTGAAGCTAATAGCCTCCCAGGAGCTCCTCCATTGGCTCTGCTCACAGATTAATATGAGGTCTATTCCAAGCCGTTTCCAGTCTGTGATTCTGTGTGCGAGTGGAATTTTCTTCCGGCCCGCTCAGCTATATCTTGCGCCGTCTTCGTTATACTTTTAACCCTGAATTAACCGGGCAAGCTGCCCAAGAAATAAGTCTTTTTTTTGTCCGAAAAGCAATGAATGCCAAAGTAGTTCTCGTTGGTGCGAATACCGGCTATGTGGCAAATAGTACAATTTATTTTGCATGTAAAAAAAGAAAGGCGAAAAAGAGCATATGACTAACACGCTTTTATTGTACATTTCCTCAAAGGAAAAATTCCTCCTGTCACACACTGAAACATTTTTGCACCATTATTTGTGACGTGCTCTAAAAGTACCTCTAATGGGCCTTTAACCATTGCCTAATTTTTTCATAGAAAATATACAAATGTGTTACACTTTCACAACTCAGTAATAAAACCACTGTGTAAAACCTGCTCCACTATGAGGTTTGTCAAACGGTGTGACGGAGCTGCTTTGTCGAGTCCCAGCCACCTCTATTGCTGCAGAAATCAAACACCGATAAGACTCCCGCTGAGCGTCCCTCCCACCTGCGAGGTGCGTTTTCCAGCTGCAGCGACTAAACCTGAATCTATGAATTAAACATTTCGCACAACACCACCTCTACATCCACCTGTATCTACAGAGCCCGACTCAGTCCGGACCGGTTTCCCGAACCAGATATAATTTCAGACATGGGGGCGTGTGTCATTTTATGTACCCACTCAAAATGGCTCTTATATTTTTGTACTGCTGCACAGAGGAAGCGGCAGATGAATAATGAAACGGCTCCGCGTTACACTAAGCTGAAGACCTCATGAGATTCATTTCTTGAAAATTAAGTTCAAAATTTAAGCGACGACTCCCTTTCCTTGCCTGGAGCTGTCGGCGCTCGTATCAAGTCATGCAGGTTTTTAGAGCTCATTCACTACATGGTTTTACTTTTTTTTTAAATACCAGATGATTAACGAGCAAAGCTGCTAGAATTCTTTCTTCTTCTCTATCACCACTGTCGTGAGTAAACTTTTGGGGGGAAAGTGGTAAAGAAACCTCTAAAAGATCTTTCAAATATCAGCTTTTTAGGAAATATAAAGTAGTGCTTAAGTGACAATGGCGGTCAAAAATGCAAAAGAAACATCTGTTTAATCCCAAAGAAATGCATTTGTATTACATTTCAAAACAAAGAATCATGTGACTCTGGAAAAGAGGTTTTTTGTTCTGTGATCTTAACCGAGCTGTATAAAACGGCTGAAGTGATTTCCCCGCCCTCAGGTCTTCGCACGTCTTCTTCTTCCCCAAACTCGCCCTGTCAGGCGGTGATTTAAGGGAGGACCCAAACGCCGAAGCAACAGTTCAAAAAGAAAATTTAATCCACAAACAAAAGTTAGGTCAGGCCTTACACAGGCCGAGGAACGCACAAACAAAAAGAGGAATCCCAATAGGGAGCAAGAACAGGAGGCAAAAACCAGTAGCAAAAAAAGGAACAAAAACAGGCATTAAACAGTTAAACTCACGGGACATCCAACAGGGATAACAGACAGGGGAAAACCAGTACAATCCGACAGGAAAAAAAAACAGTACAACCTGACAAGGGAACAGGAGACAAACAGGGTTTAAATACAAGAGGAAGGTAACGAGACATAGGTGGAAAACAATGAGGGCAACACAGGTGAAGGGAATACACAATCACGGAACAGGGCAGACAGACAATCACAGGGGCAGGAAGTGCAGGAACACAGAGGACACACAAGACAAGGACTTCACAATAAAGCAGGACACCAAACAAACCAACATCATAACATGCCCTCACCGCTCTCCTTCGCTTCTTTCCCGTACTCTCTTCATCCCTGACTCACTTCTTCCTTTTCATCCCTCCTCGTGATCCGCTTTCCCCCCGTTTCTTTAAACTAAAAGCAAAATGATAGACTGTGCTTTGATTAAACACATCAATGTTGTTGTTAATATTGATATTTGTAACAATTTTTATTTAAAAAAGAAATCAACATTTCATGTTTGGAAGTTTTGTCCCCACCCTCCAGGTGGGAATAAAATGCCTACTCTAAGCGAAGGATTTCAAGTATCTCGGGGTCTTGTTCACGAGTGAGGGTACGATGGAGCGGGAGATTGACAGACGGATCGGTGTGGCTGCAGCAGTAAAACAGGTGCTGCGCTGGGCCGTCTTGGTGAAGAGGGAGCTGAGCCGGAAGGCGAAGCTCTCTATTTACTGGTCGGTCTACGTTCCAACCCTCACCTATGGTCACGAACTCTGGGTCGTGACCGAAAGAACGAGTTCTCGGATACAAGCAGCCGAAATGAGCTTCCTCCGTAGGGTGGCCGGGCTCACCCTTAGAGATAAGGTAAGGAGCTCGGACATCAGGAGGGAGCTTGGAGTCGAGCATCTAATCAGGATGCCTCCTGGACGCCTCCCATTAGAGGTTTTCCAGGCACGTCCAACTGGTAGGAGACCCTGAGGAAGACCAAGGACACGCTGGAGGGATTATATCTCCTGGCTGGCCTTGGAACGCCTCGGGATCCCCCAGAATGGGCTGGAAAGTGTTGCGGGTGAAAGGGAAGCCTGGGTCGGCCTGCTGGGCCCGCTGCCACCGCGACCCGACCCCGGATAAGCGGCTGATAATGAATGGATGGATGGATGTTTGAAGTGGCTCAAAACGGCATCTACTCTTTTTTTTTTTTTAAATCAGTCTTTATTGTGCAGCGCCAGGAAAATAAAATAAAATGCTTTTTTTTCTTCTTTTTTTACGTAAACCACATTACAATCAGCTCCTCGCCCTCTTTTCTAAATGATGCTTTGAGGCTAAATCCTGAGCCTAAAGTTACACTTTAATATAATTCTTCCTCTTTAAACGTACTTCTCAAACTCCTCATTTCCTTCCTCCCTTCATACCCTCTGCATCAATCTCTGCTTCTTTTTTAATCTCTTCTTCCCTCTTTCTTGCTAATTCTTTTCTTCAAACCAGACCTCTTCCTCCCCCTCTCTCCTTTTCCCTGCTTAGGTATGAAATTGGTTCATCTGTGATTTATGAGCGATGAGAGGATTATAAAGAGTTTATGCTGTAACTCTTTATTACTTTACTATTAACGGCCTTCTTCTGTTTTGTGTGAGATACTTATGAGTGTGTGTGTGTGTGTGTGTGTGATTGTGAGTGTGTGTGTGTGTTTGTGTGTGTGTGTTAAAACCATTTAAAAAACACCTTATTATGAACTGTCATGAAGGCAATCGTCCAAAGGATTCACGACTTGATTTTCTCAAATCTCAGCGTCAATGAGAACATTAACGAGACATCGAGCCACCGAACAGGACGGTCGCCGATGTGAACAACTCGCCTGCTCCCACGTGCGCTCACCTGCAACAGCTGCACAGCAACAACAACAACAAACAGCCCACACCAGCTCAGATCATGGCGGTCTGCAAACAGCTATGAATGTGAGACATAGTGAGAGATAAACTACGAGATTTCTGCTCATAACAATGTTGCTCATGTTCTAATCTCATAAACGTGCACTCTCAAAACAAACATCTCCGCTTTCTCATCGTCTCTCCCTCTCCTGTCTTCGGCTGAGCGAAGCGTTTAGTGGTTTATATTTCCTGTTGAGCCATTTACGCCGAAAGTTACGAGCGTTTGCGCCGCTAACGACAGCCATAAGGCCGACACGGCTGTCGTCAAACCTCTAAATGTGTAAATCGAAACTCTGTGCACAGGCGCGCCACAATCAATATCTCGCCCCGGGACAGGAAGATATTATTTCTCGGCTCAGTGTGCATGTTTGTGTGTGTGTGTGTGTGTGTGTGTGTGTGTGCGTGTGTGTGTGTGTGCCATGATCGTCACATTATGCTGCATGCTGGGGTTCGTGTTGAACGCTGCAGGGATGAACACGATGTAGATGTGGAAAGTAAAGAATAAAAAATCGCTGTCATTTATTTCCGGTGTGGGGATCAATTTACGTAGATCGCTGTCCGTCCTCCTCAGTGGTTGACGTGTCCTACCAGAAATGCAGAAACAAGGTTTTGCTTCAACCTACACCTATGGTGTATTCTCTTCTCCGGTCTCAGATTCGTCAGAGGGTACGTTTACGGCCTTTTCCGAATCCGCTGATTGTGGTTGTGTTTTTTTTCTGTGATATGGTTTAACGATAATCTGAAAGGGCCGGCCAGAATCATCCGAACCTTCGTCCTCAGAAGATGACGTGTCGGAGTAGAAAAGCTTTCTTACCAGAGGTTTTGCTTCGGTCTCTGATGAGACCTCCTCTGGTAATGCTTCTCCGCTCTCGGATTCGTTAGAAGTCACAAAATAACGTGAAGTAACTCACAAAATAATGTGACTTCTAAGTCACAAAGCGAACGTGTTTACTTCCCCAAAATAAGTTAAAAAACATCACAAGAGACTTGTCCTTCTTGAAGTCCTTACTGTATTTTTAATAACCGGAGCGGTAAGTAGGTCACAAAATAAAGGTGGTGCTAGTGTGAGTCTCAGTAACAAAGGTTGAGATGCACTGAATTCCTCAGACTGGATTAGTTGTTTTGTTCATGACCCACTTCTCCAAAGCAACAGCAACAAGGGAAGCAAACTACTTCTCCAAAATAAGTTAAAAAACATCACAAGGGACTTCGTCCTTCTTTAAGTCCTTAACAGATTTCTAATAACTAGAGCGGTCAAATGGGTTTTTAATGCAAATGTGCCACGGCCTTAATCTGTGAATTAAAAATGCCAAAACAAATTACTGACCAGAAGTCCACGAACGCAGTACTCGTCTCCCAAAAATAAATGTGTATCAGTATCTTGGCATCTGTTGAGTTTCTCTTCCTTCCTCCTCTGGGTCAAGACTTTTGTGGAGGCTGCAGTGTAAATCATTAATTTCTCAAATCATTAAGTTTGCCTCGGAGGGCTTTACAATCTGTACACATAACATCCCTGTCCCGGGACCTCACATCGGATCAGGAAAAACTCCCCCAATAAACATAGTAAAAACCCTTTCATAGGGAAAAAGGGGAAGAAACCTGAGGGAGAGCAACAGAGGAGGATCCCTCTTCCGGATGGACAGAAGCAATATATGTCATGTGTACAGAATGAATAACGTAACGGAGTTACAGCACATTCAATGAATATGACAGAAATTATTCATATAATGAGTAGTAGGCATGGTCGATGATCCAGATAGCCACGATCCATTAAGCAGAAGGAGGTAGAGAGGGGGGGGGGGGCATCAGCAGGGCCATGGCAGCAGGCGGGACCGGTTCCAGGCAGCCACGATCCATGGAAAAAGAAAGTAGAGTTAGTAATGTGCATTGAAGAGACAATCATTTATCCAGAAGGACAGAAAGAAGAGAAGAAGAGGGGAAGAGGAGAGGAGGAGCGAAAGAGGAAGAGAAGAAGAGAGAAGGAGCTCAGTGTATCCTAAAATGTCTCCCAGCAGTCTAGGCCTATAGCAGCATATCTAGGAGCTGGAGCAGAGCAAACCTGAGCCAGCCCTAACTATAAGCCTGAAACAGCCCTAACTATAAGTGCTATCAAAGAGGAAAGTCTTAAGTCTACTCTTAAATGGAAGTGGATGTAGTCGTCGGGACTTCGCCCGTTGATTTGTGGACAGATGTTAAGAAGCCTCAAGTTTGCCATCTTGGATTACGGCCGTCGCCATGTTGTTGTTTTTTGCATCCGATAAACAGATGACCATATCTGGACTGAGGAGTGATGTAGAGATGCTGTCAATCACCTTGTAGCCCCGCCCTAAAGCATCCTCTGCTTTATGGTCTGTTTGACTCTAAATTACCATAATTTACTAAATGAACATCATGCTGGATTGAAGAAGATTTGAAACTAGAGATTCAGACATAAACTCATGTTTACAATGTTTACTGAGGGAATGAATCAAGAAAGAAGTAGAGTCATTTTCTATAGACTTCTATACAACGTGAGGAGTTGCCCCCTGGTGGTCAGTAGAGGTAATTCAGCTTTAACACATGAAGCATATACTTCTATACAACCAGAGGAGTCACCCCCAGGTGGTCAGTAGAGATAATGCAGGTTTTAAGATACTTCCACATTGGCATCACTCCAGAGAACCGGAGGTTGTTGCCTGGTTCAAATTCTGGCAAAAATATTTTTCTAAATATACCATCTCTACAAATGTGAGAAGTGCAGTTTGGATCATCCAGAAGCAGCAGGCTGGTCGTGTTGGGCAGTTTTTTTATAGCTCACATAAACCATAGTACGCACTCCGCCCACAGACACCGCTGGGCTAAACGTCTTTACTGTAGCTCTACATTGCTGTCTGACCACAGAGCTGCAGGCGTTCCACCCCGACAGAAACACAATATACATCCATCCATCCATCCATTATCAGCCGCTTATCCGGGGTCGGGTCGCGGTGGCAGCAGGTTCAGCAGGCCGACCCAGGCTTCCCTCTCACCCGCAACACTTTCCAGCTCATTCTGGGGGATCCCGAGGCGTTCCAAGGCCAGCCGGGAGATATAATAAACAACAAGATACATCCTCCCTCTCAATACATCCTCCCTCTCACTGCCCGGGGAGGTTCACGTTTTTTTTGTTTTGTTTGTTTTGTTTCTCTCTGTTTTATCGATCAGTTTTATTCAACCTTTTATTTCAAGAGAAAGTCCCGCCAGATACAGACTAAACCGTGAACTGCAGCATCATTAATAACAATTCCAGCTGAACATAAAAGGAAAAGTAGAGTTTCGTCTGGTGGAATCAGAAACAATGGCACAAACTTCCCCCTCGAAACCGGCTTCATTACGGAGTCTTAAAGTCCCGGACAGAAGGTAGTGTGTCTTCTTTAATTAGGCCTGCTAGACGTTTCCTTCCATCGCTCGGGGTCCATTACAAGAAGAGCCAGTTTTACTTACATCTGTGAAAAACCTTGGGAATATTAAGAAGCCGCTACCTAGCAGAGCGAGTCTGATGTATGTAGGATGTTTCATTAAAGTGCAGCACAAGTTTTTCTTCCGCTCCCTTATCACTCCCTCTCAGTGGCTCCCTGCAGACCTGCACTTGCACTTCATTGGCTGTAACTCTGACTGACACATTTAAAATAACCCAAAAAAAGACTGGAGAGAGAGGTTTGATCATTTTCACTCCGTATTTCACGTTAACTTTACGATACGGTTGTTCGCGGTTCATGACCTATGTGTCTTTAACTTATTTTAATGAATCATGTTTCTTCAGTGTACGGAAACCAGCAGTAATGCATTAATATACAAACATATCTACATTACATATCACCTATTTTATGAGTGGGACAGGCATACAGTATGTAGGATCTTTGTATTATTAGCTGCAAGCTCATCACCACTTTCAAAACTGCACTTAAAACAAATTTATTTAAATATACTTTTCGCGTGTGATGCTAGTTACCTTTTAAAGTGCTATACAAATGCAATGTATTGTATTTAAACTCATTAGAGACCCTGATAATTGTGAACAACAAATCTGTGTGAACATCAGCAGGAGAAGGCTGAGGCTAAACAACGGAGCTAACAGCTGACGTTAAAAGAAGGTTGCATTGAGTTTACATAGTGATGCCTTCAAGCTCCATTCAGTAAAATTAGTATTCGGCGAAGGCAATTTATGACGTTATCATGATGCGTTCAAATATTAAAAAAAGACAAAGAAAAGGCATGAACCTGTTAAGCTAACATTAGCAGAGTATGTTAGCACATCTAAGCTACGCTAGCTACTAAAGGTAGACTGGAGTTTGAGATAATAGCGAAATGTTAATTAATTTCCCATGAAAGAGACAAAACACACAACAATCACAGTTAAATATGAATTTTGACAAATAGCATTATGATTCCTTAAAAAAAATTGTATAGCCATCGTCATAATAAAATTGTTATTCTGGCCACGATAATGGTGGATTAAAAATCTGATGTTGTTGCAGCCCTAATTGCAAAAAAAATCACAGAAGTAAAGTTGACGGCAACACGCACACACACGCGCGCACACACGCGCGCACACAGACACACACACACACACACACACAACCCGTTAAACAGGCTCCACGCAGCCGTATGTGGTGATTTTCTCGACCAATAAGCTGCTCACAATATTGCCGCTCGGGTTAGAACACGAGGTTAGAACGGGGACATCGTACGGAGAAGTCGTTAGCGACGCTAATTAGCCGAATCAGACGGGAGGCGACAGCGGGTGCTGCTGCCGTGGAGCCGAATCCGTGATCTTTAGCCCACAGAGAGTCGGGGAGATGGGAGATAATTTAAATGTTCAGGGCCCTGAGGCTTCAGAAGCTGGTTTCATGTCATGTTACGGGGAGGCGAGAGGAGGAAATGTGATCTCTTTGAGGGTGTGTGTGTGTGTGTGTGTGTGTGTGTGTGTGTGTGTGTGTGTGTGTGTGTGTGTGTGTGTGTGTGGAGACCCTCTCTGAGTCACAGACAGCCAATTATAAAAACCCAACGGCCACCTTCTCCCTCTTTCTCTCTATCTCTCTCACTCATTTCTTTCCTCTCTCACCCCCCATCTCATCCTATACCTCTCTCTTATTTTTCTCACTCGCTCTGGTTTTATTATATCTCGGCATCCCTTCCTCTCTCTCTCTCTCTATATATATATATGTCTCTCTCTCTCTCGCTGTCTCCCTCTGCCTCTCCCTCTCTGCCTCGCTCTCTCCTTCTTCCTCTCTCTCCCTCTCTCTGTCTCCCTCTCCCTCTTAATATATATATATATATATATATATATATATATATATATATATATATATATGTATATATATCTGTCTCCCTCTGCCTCTCCTTCCTCTCTTCTTTCTATCTTCCTCTCTCTCCCTCTCCTTCTTCCTCTCTTTCTCTCTTCCTCTCTCTCTCCATCTCTCTCTTTATATATATATATATATATATATATATATATATATATATATATATATATATATATATATATATATATATATATATATATATATATATCTGTCTCCCTCTGCCTCTCCCTATCTTTCTCTCCCTTGGTCTCTCTCTCTCTCTCTCTCTCTCTCTCTATATATATATATATATATATATATATATATATATATATATATATATATATATATATATATGTCTGTCTGTCTCTGCCTCTCCCTATCTTTCTCTCCCTTGGTCTCGCTCTCTCTCTCTCTCTCTCTCTCTCTCTCTCTCTCTATATATATATATATATATATATATATATATATATATATATATACATATATATATTATGTTATATATTAATGAAGTATATATATATACACTTCATTAATAAAACCTTGTTGAGGTAATAATAGGGGAAGAAGAGGAGAAGGAGAGGAGGAAAAGGGCGGGGAGATGAAAGCGGAGGAGTGAGGTGAAGAGTTGAGGGGAGATAAAGAGGAGAGGAGGATATGAGAGGAGAGGAGAGTAGGATATGAGAGGACGGAGAGGAGCCGAGGAGACGGCGGTGTCAACGAGAGGAAATGAGAGGAGAGGGCAGATTAAATGAGATTACTTTTGACTCCATTCGTGTTCAAATGGAAATTACATTTTCACAACAGGGAGGTGTATTAGAGCAACAACGTTCTCTGCTTCCACTCGTTCTCTTCTGCTCCGAGTTAATTGCACCAGTTTACGTCTGTTTTGTTTCATGTTGGAACGAGTAAGTCTTGTTTAAACTCTGCAGCAAAAGACTCACGGCGTTAACGAGTGAACATACAGAAGAATCCTGCAGGAGCTGAATGCTCATTTAGAGAAGGAGCCGCTTAGAGAGGACGAGAGCATACGAAACAACTTAAATTTAAAGACCAGTGTTTCACTGACGAGCATCTGTAAACATGCTTTATTGTCCTTATTATAGTAATAATAATAGTAATACTTTTAATTTATATAGCGCTTTTCCAAACGCTCAAAGACGCTTATGGCAGTTCTTCAACAGTCATGTGGTGAGTTTATTATTAACTCACTACAGGTCCTATGCTTTTGTAAGACTTATATATATATATATATATATATATATATATATATATATATATATATATATATATATATATATATATACATATATATTTGTGAGCCTATAGCTTTGATTGTTGTAACTAAATCATATCATACACAGCAGCGATGCAAATATGTGTCAACGGAGGCACTTTTTTCAATAAAAGGTTTTTGGATGGAAAGGCAGAGGACCGACTACCCGGATCCTTCTGAACCAGATCCTTCTAACCTGCAGTCTGATATTTAGCCTCAAGCTAATGCAATATATTTTATTTGGTTTCCTTTTTAGCTCCCAAGTGTAATTATGAGCAACTGATGTAAAAAAAACTGCAATATTCCAGCACCGAGCAGGTGGGTGAAACAATCACAGGACTTTCACCCAGCAGGTCACAGTTCGAGTCCTGTGTAAATCTAAAGTCACGTGAGATGGAAGTCAGTCGAGTTAACTTCCAGCATGCTCCATTCCTCAACCCTAATTTGGGGGTTTTGTTGCCCCATCCTACCCTCAAGATGGAGGTTGAAACAGTAAAAAGCTACGACGGCACTCTCCGGATCCTGAATCCGGATCCTGAATCCTAGGTGGATGTATCATCAGCGGTTTACTACAGGATGGTGCAGCCTGAAGCCCCATCCGTAATGTTGAAATTAAAAAAGGATTCAATACATCACACCAGCTGTGGTCAAAGGAGAGCAGGTGGGCAGCGGCGAATAAACTAATACACCCTCTTATTATTATTATTACTATCATAATCACTGGTGCTATTCCAGCTGGCTCTTCCTACCTCCTCCCTCCTCCCGCCTCCCTCCTCCCGCCTCCCCCCTCCTCCTCGGTGTGGCAGCGGGGCTGATTGTTTAATATCTTGTGATGTATTTATTTCTCATGTGTTGGTGTAGAGATGTTTAATGTGTGTTATTGAGCGTGTCAGCCAGACGTTTTCCTCCCTCCACGCCCGCTCGGCGATTCTCAGAGATCCACGCGGCAAGTAAATAATCCCACTTAATAGTGTTTGCGCCGTCTGCCACTCACTTCATCAGATGCTGTATCCGTTTCACCGCCGGCCTCGCGTTTGATGCATATCTGTGTGTGTGTGCGTGTGTGTGTGTGTGTGTGTGTGTGTGTGTGTGTTTTCGTTACAGTGTTGCACACGTTTTAAGCTGATTTCTAAACTGTTGGTAGAATAAGACGCGCGTAAGTGCATGCTGTCGTAGCTTTATACAAGCATATTCAAGAGGATGTCACATGAGTACATCATTAATAGTTTTTTTGGGGAGCTGATAGTTGCAAAAAAAACAAAAAAACATCAAGGTGTATTCCCAAAATGTGTTTCATCGACCAATCTGTTAAAGTTTTTTTTGGTGATATTTGTTGCATTGTGATATTTCAAGTATTTTTATTTGCATCTTTAAAATTTGCATACAAGTCTGGTGGATGGACATAATAATAATAATAATAATAATAATAATAATAATACATTTAATTTAAATAGCGCTTAGCCAAATGCTCAAAGACGCTTGACAGAGACAAAACGGAACAAAAACAAAACAAAAATATAGAGAGACATTGGAGCAAACAAAACAAACAATCCCAAAAAATAAAATAAGAAAAACTGGAGAAGCTGCAACGGAATTAGTCTTGCAGTGGAGGGTAGGGAGCAGAGGTTAGCAGGTGAAGACGAGTTTGAAGAGGTGTGTTTTGAGGGCTTGCTTAAATGACGATAGGGTGGGAGCCTGACGGATGTGGATGGGGAGGGCGTTCCAGAGGGGAGGCCCAGCAACTGAGAAGGCCCTGTCACCCCAGGTCCGACGCTTGGTCTTGATGGTCTTCAGAGTGTTCAAATTGGCGGACCTGAGGCAACGGGTAAGGGCGTGAAGGGGGAGGAGGTCTGAAAGGTAGGGAGGGGCCAGATTGTTTAAGGCTTTGTAAGTGGTGAGTAAGATTTTAAAGTCAATCCTGTATTTGACCGGGAGCCAGTGGAGGTTGCGTAGGACCGGGGTGATGTGGTCATAGCGGCAGGTGAAGGTGAGCAGTCGAGCCGCAGAGTTCTGAACATATTAAAGTTTGTTGATCATTTTGTTGGGAGAGCCGTAGAGGATGCTGTTGCAATAATCAAGTCTTGATGTTATGTTGCATGTTATGTTTCCCTACATTTTGCTATGCATGCTTATTGGGGTGAAACTATGAATAGATTACTGAAACTGGACTCAGGCCAAGGGTGCCCAACATGTCAAGGGCCCTTCATCTGCAAAACCCAGAATCCTTTACTTCACACAACAACACTGGAGAGCTTGGTTCCAAAACACAAGACAATCTGTCAGGGGACAAGTGCAAGTGAGGGGACCTAAGTAGTGAAGACTAATGAGGGAATGTGCTACAGGTGAGACGGGGATGGGCCAGGTGCATGGAATGAGGGCTGACGAGGAGGGAGTGACTGATGAAGGAGCCTGAAGCAGGATCTGAAATGACAGGACAGTTAGTAAACAGACAGGCAGACAGGATGAAAACTACTAATAGAGAAACGTGTGGCGCTGAACCGTGACAGAATCCCCCCCTCTAAGGGACGGCTCCTGACGTCCCAAAACAATCGCCACTCTGGCAAAGGGGACCTGAGGGAGGACTAATACTCCTCCGACATCTCCGCCCTCTCCTCATCGGCGGGTGAATTGTCTTGGTCGGAGGACGGCTCCTCCTCGATGTCTGATGCTGCCGAAGGAAGAGAGGGAGCAGAGTCCAGCTGGGTAGCCCCCGTGGGCACAGGCCCCTTGGAGGTCTGGTCAGGGTGGCTGCGATGCCCGGGGCAGCTTGAGCCTCACCGCTGCAGGATTGATGACCTTCAGGACCTCGAATGGTCCGATGAACCTGGGTGCCAACTTCTTTGCCTCCACTCGCAAGGGTAGGTCCCTGGTCGACAGCCACACCTTCTGGCCAACCTGGTAGATGGGGGCTTTGGAGCGGCGCCGGTTGGCCGCTGCGGAGTAACGGTTGGCTGAGCTGAGGAGCACAACTCTGGCCTTGGCAGCGGCGGACGAAAGCCTGGACCGAGGGGCAGGAAACCTCCTTTCCAGGGCCGAGAACAATGGAGGTTGAAACCCGTAGGCACACTGGAACGGGGACATTCCAGTGGCAGAGCTGGTCAGGGTGTTGTGAGCATACTCCACCCACAGGAGCTGCTGAGACCAGGATGCTGGAGTTCCCTACATTTTGCTATGCATGCTTATTGGGGTGAAACTATGAATAGATTACTGAAACTGGACTCAGGCCAAGGGTGCCCAACATGTCAGGGGCCCTTCATCTGCAAAACCAAAATACTCAAAGAAACATGTATCAATCAGGGAGAGACTCAAAACCACCACAAAGAGACACAAAAGACTCTCACAACCCGTCCGTGCAGGTGAAACCTCTAAAAGACGCTGAGGTAAGTTTGTTTCGTGTAGCTGTTATGTAACTTGATGAAGAGGTGTGCGTCCAGGCTGCATTGCCTCGGACAGCTGTGCTGCCGGGAGCAATACAGTCGTCATGCACCATCTGCTCACACGCACACACGCACACACACATCAACATGTTGTGATTCAAGCAGGCACTTCCACCACCGGGTGTGGCCCTCAGCTACCTACAGCTGTCTCTCTTGGTTTACCTCACACACACACACACACACACACACACACACACACCAGCTCCCTCTTTCATCTGGGGCTGTCGAGAAAGGAGTGTGTTTTAATTAGTCTATATGCTTCTGTTGCGGCTGCTCCTAAACACCAATATAGCTCCCCGGGGCCACTGACAGGTGCTGCAGTGTATCTGTGTCTGTGTCTGTGTGTGTGTGTGTGTGTGTTGAGGGGGAGGTTGCATCCTAGTATCTCAGCATCTGTAAGTGTGTGTGTCTGGTGTGTCACAAACAATACAGAACTTAAGCCCAGATGGATGACACAGAGATACACTAATAGGTCCACAGGGACTGCAGCTTCTTCTGTGTGTGTGTGTGTGTGTGTGTGTGTGTGTGTGTATTTTTAATGACTAACGAGCATGCTCCTTAACAACGGAACAATCGTGTGTTCCCATACATTATGTAACGGCGGATCTCCGGACTTCCTGACTAATGAACTGATTCCCTGACAGGCTTAATGGGTGACTTCCTGCTTTTTTTTGGGGTGGGCGTCAATGGTTTTACGGATATTCTTGATCCCATAAATCTGTCTCCGGCCCCTTGTGCATGTCACAGGGTCCATCTCGGATACGGTTTCCATTAAAGGCTGCATTACACCTACGAAACACCAGAGGGCGCACAAACAAGACAAACAGTGAGGAATTGAAAAGACAACGAGTGTAACTCAGAGGGTACATCCCAAGTCCCTAAATTGTTGTTTCCTTGCTCCTCGATTGAACCGGAAGTGGTTCTGCGCCGCCATCTTGACGCCTGTCCCAAAGCCCCTTATTCTGCTCGGAGGAGGGAAATCGGAGGAGCCCCGAGAGCAGGCCTCCAGGAAGTGTTTTAACGCTGGACACGCCCCCTCACTGTTCATCTGTTATGTGATTGGACGCTGCAGCTGAGCGGACTGATCGCTGGAGTTTCATACCAGAGACAATCACAGAATAAACTCAAGTTATATATTATATCTGTTTTCTTATTCACCATCTGGTTAAAATATGTTCATTGTAGGTTTGAACAACAAAAGGACCTCAAACAACTGTCTTCAAAGATTTGAACTGTTGTTTCCCTCAATAGCTTTTATTATGTATGTAATTAAAATCAGAGAGAGCTGGAGAGAGGAAACACTTGTTTACAACACGTAATGAAGAGAAAACATATGTAACGGTTAGAAGGACTAGGACCCAGAAGCACGACTCACGAGACAGAGGTAGCAAACTCAGAATCCTTTACTTCACACAACAACACTTGAGAGCTTGGTTCCAAAACACAAGACAATCTGGCAGGGGACAAGTGCAAGTGAGGGGACCTAAGTAGTGAAGACTAATGAGGGAATGTGCTACAGGTGAGACGGGGATGGGCCAGGTGCATGGAATGAGGGCTGACGAGGAGGGAGTGACTGATGAAGGGGGCATGAAGCAGGATCTGAAATGACAGGACAGTTAGTAAACAGACAGGATGAAAACTACTAATAGAGAAACGTGTGGCGCTGAACCGTGACAGAATCCCCCTCTAAGGGACGGCTCCTGACGTCCCAAAACCATCGCCACGCTGGCGATCTGAGGGAGGACTAATACTCCTCCGACATCTCCGCCCTCTCCTCATCGGCGGGTGAATTGTCCTGGTCGGAGGACGGCTCCTCCTCGATGTCTGACGCTGCCGAAGGAAGAGAGGGAGCAGAGTCCGGCTGGGTAGCCCCCGTGGGCACAGGACCCTTGGAGGTCTGGTCAGGGTGGCTGCGGTGAAACTCTCGAGAGGGGCATCCAGAATGTGTCGGGCCGGGACCCAGCATCTTTCCTCTGGGCTGTAGCCCTCCCAGGCAACGAACCGTGTAGGTAAGACCTCCCTCGATGAACCGCGGTGGAGGCTGTACTGCAGGGACCAGTGGATACTCCCGAACCGGCTTCACTCTGGAGATGTGGAATGACAGATGGACCAGCATGGCCTGGGGCAGCTTAAGTCTCACCGCTGCAGGATTGATGACCTTCAGGCCCTCGAATGGTCCGATGAACCTGGGTGCCAACTTCTTTGCCTCCACTCGCAAGGGTAGGTCCCTGGTCGACAGCCACACCTTCTGGCCAACCTGGTAGATGGGGGCTTTGGAGCGGCGCCGGTTGGCCGCTGCGGAGTAACGGTTGGCTGAGCTGAGGAGCACAACTCTGGCCTTGGCCCAGGTACGATGGCAGCGGCGGACGAAAGCCTGGACCGAGGGGCAGGAAACCTCCTTCTCCAGGGCCGAGAACAATGGAGGTTGAAACCCGTAGGCACACTGGAACGGGGACAGTCCAGTGGCAGAGCTGCTCAGGGTGTTGTGAGCATAATCCACCCACAGGAGCTGCTGGGACCAGGATGCTGGAGTTTCGGAGACCAAGCACCGTAGAGCTGTCTCCATCTCCTGGTTCTTGCGCTCCGTCTGGCCATTAGACTGTGGGTGGAATCCAGATGACAGGCTGGCTGTGGCCCCGATGAGTGTGCAGAACTCCCTCCAGAAGACTGACGTGAACTGAGGACCACGGTCGGAGACTACATCCGTGGGAAGACCAGTGAAGCTGGAAGACATGCAGCAGAACCAGCTCAGCAGTCTCCTTGGCCGAGGGGAGCTTGGGCAGGGGCACAAAGTGGGCCATCTTGCTGAACCGATGTACCACCGTTAGGATAGTGGTATGCTTGTTGGACAGCGGGAGACCGGTCACAAAGTCCAAGGAGATGTGAGACCAGGGCCGATGAGGCACAGACAGAGGTTGCAGGAAACCAGCGGGAGCCTGGTGGGAGGGTTTGTGCCGGTTGCAGACTGGACAGTCGTTGACAAATTCCCGGGTGTGCTTCTCCAGAGTAGCCCACCAGAACCTCTGCTGGAAGGCATTCTTAGTACGCTGGCTCCCAGGATGGCAAGTGAGCTTGGAGCTATGGGCCCACTGGAGGACCTCGGACCTCAGGGTATGGGGAACGAACAGGCGGTCAGGGGGACAGGAGCTCGGCCCGGGCTGGGCCTCCAGGGCAGCCTTGACTCTCTCCTCTACCTCCCAGGTGATAGAGGCAACCAGAACAGGGTCAGACAGGATCTTGTCAGTGCAAGTGGTGGAATCCCCCTTGTCCACAAACTGGCGTGACAGGGCGTCCGGCTTGACGTTACGGGCCGGTAACAGAGGGAAAAGTTAAACCGCGTAAAAAACTGAGACCATCTGGCTTGCCGAGAGTTCAGTCTCCTAGCAGACTGAATGTACTCAAGGTTCTTGTGATCAGTCCAACACAAAAATGGCAGACTGGTCCCCTCAAGCCAGTGACACCACTCCTCAAGGGCCAGCTTAACGGCAAGCAACTCTCGATTACCCACGTCATAGTTCCTCTCTGCCGGTGAGAGCTGCCTGTAAAAGAAGATGCATGGGTGGAGCTTCTGGTCACTGGCAGACCGCAGGGACAGGATGGACCCCACCCCTACATCGGAGGCGTCCACCTCCACCACAAACTGTCTCTCTGGGTTGGGGACTTGCAGGATCGGGGCCGATGTAAACCGGGCCTTCAGGTTCTGGAAGGCCTCCTCAGCCGAAGGTGACCACCGAAACTGCACTCTAGGGGAGGGCAGGGATGCGGCCTTGACCTTACTGAATCCCCAGACAGGAGCATAAGAACTGGTGCGGTCTGGTGAGTCACTGTTCCCAGTAGGTGGCTGTCCAGAGCATTAACAGGAACAGGGCATGGCAGCGGTACCCGCTCGATACCCAGCTGACGGGCTAGGTCCTCGTCAATGAGGCTGTCATCAGCACCAGAGTCAATGAACGTAGATAGGGTCTGTGATCCGTTCGCGAGTAGCAGCTGAGCGTGGAAAAGGGGTCTTTGGTTGGGAGAGAGTCTTGTGGTTCGGCTCACCAGTACCTCCCCTGTTACGGGCGAGCCATATCTTTTACTGGGCACCGGGATAGGAAGTGACCAGCCTGGCCACAGTACAGGCAAAGACCTCCCCGGCGACAGCGCTCCCGCTCCTCGCGGGTGAGACTGGTGCGCCCTACTTCCATGGGTTCAACCTCCACTGGTTGAGAGTCCGAGGTGATGCTGGTGGCTGCCGGAGGAGCTCGACGTCGGGTAAAAGCGTGGCGATCTGTCTCCCCCTTGCGTTGCTCCTGTCGCCTTGCCTGGATGTGTCTGTCCACTCGGGAAGCCCATTCTATTAAGCCATCCAAACTGGCAGGCAAATCAAAAGAGATCAGTTCATCCTTAACATACTCCGCTAGCCCAGTCAAGAACACCTCGCACTGTGCTGCCTCGTTCCAGTCGCTAAGGCGTGCTCTTGTTCGAAACTCCAAGGCATAATCCACCACAGTCCGGTCTCCCTGATGCAGCTCCGCTAGTCCCCCGCTTGGATCTGAGCCCTTGGAAACCACCCCGAAAACTTTACGAAGCTCCGCAGAAAACAGGAACGAAGAGCAGGCCGCCGTGCGTCTCTCCCATTCAGCGGTACCCCACAGTCGCGCTCTGTCAGTCAGGTGGTTGATGGTGAAGGCTACCTTAGCTTCCTCCGAGGCGAAGGTGTGGGGCTGCAGAGAGAACAGGATGGAGCAGTGTGTGATGTATGGGTTGCAGCCCTCAGGTTCTCCAGCGTAGCGCTCCGGGGTACATACACAAGGCTTGTGTGTTGGCACAGGCACCGGTGAGACCGGAGTTGGAGAGGCCGGAGGCGGAGAGGCAGGAGACGGGCGCAGCGGCTACCAGCTGGGTCAGGGCCGTCCTCAGTTGTAGCATCTGGCCAGTCATCGCCGTCATAGCCTGCTCCTGGACTGCTGCAGACTGCCGTGTCTCCGCAGCGAAGCTGACCATCTGCGCCTCGTGCTGCTGGAGGGCATTCTCGATCCTCTCGAACCGGCTTGCTGCAGAAGGTTGTGCTGGGTCCATAATTGACCAGATTGTAATGTAACGGTTAGAAGGACTAGGACCCAGAAGCACGACTCACGAGACAGAGGTAGTAAACTCAGAATCCTTTACTTCACACAACAACACTGGAGAGCTTGGTTCCAAAACACAAGACAATCTGGCAGGGGACAAGTGCAAGTGAGGGGACCTAAGTAGTGAAGACTAATGAGGGAATGTGCTACAGGTGAGACGGGGATGGGCCAGGTGCAAGGAATGAGGGCTGACTAAGAGGGAGTGACTGATGAAGGGGGCGTGAAGCAGGATCTGAAATGACAGGACAGTTAGTAAACAGGCAGGCAGACAGGATGAAAACAACTAATAGAGAAACGTGTGGCGCTGAACCGTGACAACATATTTATATTGTGGGTTATTTTATAATGATGTCACAATCAGAATTTCAAAACATACCGACGTAAATAATAAATAAATAAATAAGACGCATTCCGCCGGTAGAAATCAATCCTGCGCATATAAGCAGGACACATCACAGTATATAAATACTCAATGCAGTTTATTAAACGGTAACAGACGACAGAAAAAACATCTCCACTCTGACACTCATAACTTTGTCTTTATTAATATAAATTGTAGTTTAACACCATTAAATCAACTGAAAACATACAATAATTATCAATATATCAATATATTAAGTGCATTTTTATTGGAATGTTCGCTAAAAACTCTCCAGATAAAACTCTGTCAGCTGTTAAAACGACTGACAGCTGATCAGATGTGATCAGCTGTCTGTCGGCCGCAGTCATCAGAAACCGACGTCGCTTCACGTGTCGCTTCAGAGGAAAGGACGTCTCATGTCTCTTAAAACATACTTCCTCGCGTCTTCTCTCCCTGCTTGGTTTCCTTGTGTCTCTCCATGCATCCCTGGTGGGAGGGACTAAGATGCAAGGAAAAGACGCAAGTGAGGGAAACGGGGATACAATTTAGAGACAGTACTTGGGATGTACCCAGAGATATGAACGTAGACTGTAGGTATAACAGGAAGTAAGAACGAGTGTACAGGAAGCAAGGACTTGTATACAGAAAGCAAGGAAGTAGGAAGTAAGGAGTTGTGTCCCCGAATCAAGGACTTGGGAATAGGAAGCAAGGGTGTGTGTACAGGAAATAAAGACTTTTGTATTGAAAGTAAGTACTTGTGTACAGGAATTAAGGACTTTTGTGCAGTAAGTAAGGAGTGGACAGTTTGCATAAAAATTTGATTTGGAGATCTTTTGATGGTCGTTTACACTGTTTTATGCAGACGAAGAGCAAACATCAGTCACATCAATCTCACATAATGAGATTTACAACTAAGACTTGAATTAAAATGAGAAATGGCGCTCGCAGAGGACGAGGTAATGCAACATGTAGACCGTACTTTGGTGTCCTCATTAAAACAGGAATTCGTTGAACTTTTTAAGTTCTTTTTACATAATGAACAAAGAAGATCATTGTGAGAATAACATTGAAGGTGCATTTAAATCAAACACTTTGAGTAATCTTATTAACTACAGTTGACATTTATTAGAGCAGAAGTGATATTAGCACAGCTTCAATTTAACATTGTTGATTTAGTATTTTTTACTTTTTGTATTTGGGAGGCAAATAAAACTCCAGATTACCTGACTTCCCTTATTGGGTCACATCTCATAACTAGAAAATGTCACAAGAAATTTTGAAAGTGTGGCTACTACTGCCGTAAGACGTCGCACTATATATACATTACCGGTAGTGAGATGTGTTATTGAGGTACATTATTTATATATATATATATATATATATATATATATATATATATATATATATGCCAACATTAGCTATGAGGGCTTGATGGTGTAAATATGAATAGGACAGCACTTTGCTGCAACATATCACGTGATTACACGTGTTCCTCCTGCATGTGTGTGTGTGCCCGCGTGTCACTGGTTGCCATGGTGACTGCCTTGATTGGCTTACTTAAAACAGGTGTGACACTGTCACAGAGCGGGAGACTGGACTGTGGATTTAATGAGAAAACAACCTTTCAAACTATTGTATTTGACAGACATCCCATCACGAAAATAACGCAATCATGAGAAGCACAAGTCTTCTGAGAACGTTTCCATCTACTTAAATATTTGTAAGGATTTATAAATGAGAGCGTAAATTCAGTTTGTAAAGTGCTCACGTTTCCGTCATGAGAGAAAATTGTGGTCCGATTTAACATGGAGGTTGATGGAGCAGTTGGCCGGTCTTCATGTCGCTTTCAGGCTTGCTGACAAAACAGTATAAATTTGTTGGATTCCACGACGCATGTGTACCACCGGTACAATATTTCCAACGTTTTCATATATAAATTATGGCTCAAAAGTCAATATTGTGGAGTGAATGGCAAAATACAAATACAAAAAGGTTGTTTAGGACACAGCTACTCGTGCTCTAGGAATGACATCACAGCTCTAACCTGCCCCATACACACCCATTGTAAACTCTGAAATGGTTCCCACATTTTCCTAAACTTGAACAATAATTACATGAAAACTGTGCTAGCTATCAAAAAATGCCCAATTGGGCAAATAAACTCCAGACTTTTGTCAACGTTTTAAACTTTAAATCATTTCTCTACGATAAATTATGGCAAGTCACTGTGGGCACAAAGATGTATGTTTTTTTGCTCTCTTCAGTCCGAAACCTCAGTCAAGTGAATGGGACAATTTCTCGCCGTTTTTCGCAGTTTTGGGGAAAATGGCCGGTCGAATCTCTTAGAAAAGTCATAGCACATGAATCCCGATCAGGCCGCACGTTTTGATGTATTTTTTACGCTTGTGCTGGCAACGCTGTGGGAGGAGATACGCGCCAAAGTTTTTGTGTCTATGACCCCTGTAGCTGAAGCCACACTTAATAAGGGAACAAAACACAGGTGTACAAACTGGGGAATGAGTGCAGGATTTGACGTGGCATGAATTCCTTTAGCTCAGAAGCTACAGAGTGTTCAAGTCACTCTTAGTTCTTCAGTCAGATCAGATGTAGATGTTTGCACATAAAAGTCGTCTGCAGTCATCTCCGTGTTGCTGAGAGATCAAATCAGCTTCATATTTCTGTGAGATTAGAAGCCGTTCTGCTCTGAGTCTAAAATGTTCTGGATTCCAGCTCATTTGATGGCCTATAAATACATTTAATGAAGAGACTGGGAGTTAACATTCTATTCCTGATGATCCATTAAGCATTAACCAAGCACATAGACAAAATTAATTATTAGTGAGCAGCATGGTAAAACATTCCTATTGAATGACGTCATGTATTAGTTATGCCCACAGACTGTATATAAGAAGTGGACGGATGTTTTGAAGCCTCGGGTTTGGGGATTTTGCTGGCGCCATCTTGTGTTTTGCAACCGGTGAATAGGAAGCGACCATATTTGGACTGAGGAAGAGTGGCGTAGAGACGGAATATACGACGGGCTTAATACAACCTGTCAATCACCTTGTAGCCCTGCCCTAAAGCATACCCTGCTTTATGGTCTGTTTGACTCTAAATGACCATCATTTACTAAATGAACATCATGCTGTATTGCAGAAGACTTGAAACTAGAGATTGAGACATAAACTCATGTTTACAATTTTTACTGAGGGAATAAATCAAGAGAGAAGTATAGTCATTTATATAGACTTCTATACATCCAGAGGAGTCACCCTCTGGTCGTCAGGGGAGAGAATGCAGCTTTAACACATGAAGCATAGACTTCTATGCAATCAGAGGAGTCGCCCCCTGGTGGTTTAGACCACGGGTGCCCACACTTGTTTGGCTCGCGAGCTACTTCTAAAATGACTAAGTCAAAAAGATCTACCTACATTGCTATATATATATAGTATTATTAATGTATACATATACCGAGTATATTTTATGTTTACAATATTGGTGTACCTTGCATAACTGCATGAACCCTTATGACACAATACAATTCTGTAAATTTTTTGTCATTACATTTTACTCTGATGACTTCACTGAATGGAACCAGCAGGGTTGCCTAATCCAGACAGTAGCTGCTGCTAGCCAGCCCCAGGCAGACCAAATGGTCATCAGTCATGGTGGAATGGTGTTGGACTTAATATTTTTAATGTGGGATAAGGCTGACTCTATTTTCATAATCGACTAATCTATCGACTATTTTTTCGATTACTCGACTAATCTAATGACTATTTCCCATAGAAAATTAAAAATGATGACTCAAAATGTTGGAATTTGAACTTCAAATGTATTTGAGTAACACAAGCTGAACATCAGAACATCATCATAACATAACATGAATTAAATATTAATACAAATTAAAGTGCAAATATGCTTTAAAAGTAAAGAAAAAGTACAACTAAAGTTTTAAAAGTAACTCAAAATAGCAATCAAGCCTCTGAAAGTGCAAAATAACTAAAGAATAACTGGGCTGCAAGTGACATTCAAAGTCCAAAAGTGAAAAAAATAGTCCATCCTACCCGACAATTAAAGTGCAAGGGTTTAGAAGTAAATCAAAATGACTTATTGCAGTTCCACGTCTTGCTGCTCCCTCCTTCAGGGGACCTTGCCTTGACTCGAGTGACTCAAAACGCAACAAAACCAGCTAGAGTTAAGTATCTGTTCTGTAATCCACATAGGGACTAAGCTGTATTTAACTGTTTAACTTACTACTTTACTATTATTTAAACTGACCTTTGTCCTTGTATCAGTTTTGGCGAGAATTAAATATCCTTGTAAAACTGACACTTCTGATTAAAGGGAGGCCCTGCCATTGTCCTGAGGAAGAGTACTCGGAGGATAAAGCCATAGGAGTCTTTCGGGGGCGGCTGAGTATAAATACTGCCCTGTAAAAATGTGTTTTCCATCCATACCTGTGTACATATCCACTCGTAGATACTATAGGCCTCGGACTCGTTCACACCTGCATCAAAATCCCTCGTCCCTTATTTATCCCACCCGCTCCACACAGACCCAACACCTCGTCACAGGGGGCCTCTGGAACTGCCAGTCAGCTAATCGCAAGGCTGACTTCATCTCTGGCTTCGCTATCAAGCAATCGCTGGACTTCCTGGCTCTCACCGAGACTTGGATAACACCAGACAACACATCTACCCCTGCTGCTCTCTACTCTGCCTTCTCCTTCAGCCACACACCTCGGCCCACTGGTCGGGGTGGTGGCACAGGTCTACTCATCTCCCCCAAATGGAATTTCTCTCCCTACCCGCTTCCACTGTTTACCCCAATGTCTTTTGAGTTTCATGCTGTGACGGTTACTCATCCAACTAAGGTCCAACTAAACACTGTTGTTATCTACCGTCCACCTGGTTCTTTGGGAGATTTCTTGGAAGAACTAGATGTCCTCCTTCCCAGAAAACGGCCCCCCGCTCATCCTTCTGGGCGACTTCAACATACAGACGGAAAAGTCATGTGAGCTGGTACTCTTACTGTCTTCCTTTGCTTTCTCACTCAGTCCTTCCCCTCCTACTCACAACGCTGGCAACCACCTTGGCTATATGTTTTACCAGAAACTGCTCTACATCTGACCTCACTGTAACTCCACTTCACGTCTCGGACCACTTCTTCATCTCTTACTCTCTCCCACTCTTTGGAACTGACAACCCTCCCACACCAACAGACTCTGCACCTGTCTGTCGCAACATTCGCACCCTCTCTCTCTCCTCTCTGGCCTCGTCTGTTCTGTCAGCCCTTCCTTCAATTGACTCTTTCGCACTCATGCAGCCTAACTCTGCCACAGACATTCTCCTCTCTACTCTGTCTTCCTCTCTTAATTCTCTCTGTCCTCTTACAACACGAAAGGTCCGCAAGTCCTTTCTGGCTCCGTGGCTGTCTGACTCAGTGCGTGCTCAGAGAGCCACGATACGAGCATCGGAAAGGAAATGGCGAAAATCCAAACATGCCGACGACCTCCTCGCCTATCACTCCCTTCTCTCCTCTTTCTCTGCAGCAAAAAGCCTGTTCTACCAATCCAGAATTGAATCCTCTTTTTCTAACCCCAAAAAACTCTTCTCTATCTTCTCCAACCTCCTTGACCCCCCCAGTCCTCCTCCACCCTCCACCCTTCTATCAAGCCACTTTGTTTGACTTTACAAAAAAGATAGATGACATACGCTCTTCCTTTACTAATCCATCTTCTTCTATAATTACACCTCCATTAACTTCATCTTCTTCCCCTTTGCTTTCCTCTTTCACCCCCCTGTCTCCCAATCAAGTTCTTACTTTGGTAACCTCGGCCCGCCCAACCACCTGCCCCCTTGACCCTATCCCATCTCCCATTCTCCCGTCCATTGCTCCTGACCTTCTTCCCTTTCTCACCCATCTTATCAACACCTCTCTCTCAACTGGCTATTTCCCTGACTCTCTGAAGGATGCAAGAGTTAACCCTCTCCTGAAGAAACCCACTCTCAACCCGTTTAAAGTCAACAACTACAGACCTATCTCTCTCCTTCCCTTTCTTTCCAAAACTCTGGAGCGAGCTATCTTTAACCAAGTCTCCTCCTTTCTCCACCAGAACAACCTTCTGGACCCTCATCAGTCTGGATTAAAGGCAGGCTTCTCAACAGAGACTGTCCTCCTTGCTGTCTCTGAGCAGCTTCACACTGCTGGAGCAGCCTCTCTCTCCTCTGTCCTTATCCTTCTATCCTTTCTGCTGCCTTTGACACAGTGAACCACCAGATCCTTCTTTCCTCCCTTCAGGACCTTGGTATCACAGGCACTGTGCTCTCCCTCTTCTCATCTTACCTCAACGACCGCACCTACCGGGTAACTTGGAGAGGCTCTGTGTCTGAACCTTGTCCTCTCACTACTGGGGTCCCTCAGGGCTCCGACCTGGGTCCTCTCCTCTTCTCTCTGTACACCAACTCTCTCGGCTCCGTCATCCGCTCGCATGGCTTCTCCTACCATAGCTATGCTAATGACACCCAACTGACCCTCTCGTTTCCCCAGTCAGAAACACAGGTAGCAGCACGAATCTCTGCCTGTCTGACTGACATCTCTCAGTGGATGTCCGCACACCACCTGAAAATTAACCCTGACAAAACTGAACTACTTTTCCTTCCAGGAACAGGCTCTCCCACCCATGACCTCACTATCACATTCAACAACTCACTGTTTGCACCGACCCCGACTGCCAGGAATCTCGGTGTGACACTCGACAGTCAGCTCTCCCTGACTGCCAACATCACCGCTACAACGCGTTCCTGTAGGTTCATGCTGTACAACATCAGGAGAATACGTCCCGTTCTCACCTAGAAGGCGGCATAGGTTCTCGTACAGGCTCTGATCATCTCGCGTCTTGACTACTGTAACTCCCTCATGGCAGGTCTACCTGCTAGTGCCATTCAACCTCTGCAGCTCATCCAGAATGCAGCAGCTCGTCTGGTCTTTAACCTCCCGAAATTCACCCACACCACTTCACTCCTCCGCGACCTTCACTGGTTGCCGGTGGTTACCAAGAAGGAAAATGAGAAATAGAAAAAATAACAAATTTGGACTTCTGATTTCTTTATTGTTTATATGCTAGAATTTACATCCACTTCAAAACATTGGTACTTGCGTACCATGCTACGAACAGATCGGGTCCAATCTACATCCAGGACATGGTAAAACTGTAGACCCCGGCTCGTTCGCTCCGCTCGGCTTCTGCCATTCGGCTTGTAGCTCCGTCACTGCGAGCTAAACACTCAACAAAGTCACGACTGTTTGCTGTCCTGGCTCCTCAATGGTGGAATGAGCTCCCCATTGACATCAGGACAGCAGAAAGTCTTTACATTTTCCGTCGCAAACTAAAAACACATCTTTTTCGACTACACCTTGAATAAAGAAGGTAGCGCCGTAGTAGCACTTTAGTAGCACTTAGATGGCACAAACTAACAGCAGAGTTTGTACTCATGGTGGAATTGCACTTATTGTATGTCGCTTTGGATAAAAGCGTCAGCTAAATGAAATATCATGTATTGATCACAGAATTTACATACGTTTTAAATTGTAATGCAGAAACGTGAGCATATTGACATGCTCTTAGTTGGTTGTATTCTGCATGTTTAACAACATGGAGAAACTCCTTTATCTCCGGACAGAGCTCTATAAGCCATCTCACATCAGTGTGCAGCAAGAAGTCAGAGTGGCTGCAGTCCTTCTCCAGATGCGCACGGAACATCCGTCTTTGAAGAGCTCTCGCTCGAATAGACGATCTTTGTTGCCACATCCGTGATCTCCTTCATGTTTAACATTGTAGCGCATAATGCTTGTTGGTGTATTATGCAGTGGTAATTAAGGAAGTCGGGGAAAACATCGTCTTCTGTGCACTTAACAATACATCCATTCAAGCGGCCGACCATTGCGGGCGCAGCGTCCGTGCTGATTGACATACATTTTCACATTGGGAGTTTTTTTTTTCATGGCATGCGATCTACCCGCACTACCTCCGCGATCGATCGGTAGATCGCGATCGATGTATTGGTCACCCCTGGTTTAGACAAACGAGACTGATGATGGTCCGTCTGCAGCAACACAACAGACACGTATAAAGCAGTGGTGAGCCATGGATTTGGTACTTACGCCTGCTATGTCTATAAAAATAATTATAATACATGTAGTGTATTTGTGAAAAACAATTACAATATAAAATAGATATAACTTTTAATTATATATAAAACAAAATATATATATATATATAAAAAAAATAATGATAATAATTATAAAATAGCTATTACTTTGTGATTCTGTTTAGGCCAGCAGAAAAGGCTTAGCAGGCCCTAACGGCCCGCCACTGGTATTAAGTAGAAGTCATGATTTATTTCCTGTTGTTCGATCGATCTGGAAACGTTCCTTCCTGAGTTGCTTCATGATTAATTTAACGGCAGGTGGACCGACGGTACGACTGGCTGCTTCACTGATCGGCTGAAAGCAAATACTGCAGCCTGCTTAAAAATATAAAAAAATCCAAATAATGAAAGCAGGAAGCCTCGAGGCTGCAGGCATTCATTATTTCTCAGGAAAAGGGCATTCATCACCGATATTAACATCATGGTGATGCATTTGCATATTAGAAATATACGTTTTTTTGGGCTTCAATAAATCATTTTGAAGCCGCAGGTCGGGAACTGTTGGTCTGTTAGACTGCATCAATAATGTACTTTTAAAGTTTCAACGCTTTTTATCAATGCTTTAGCACAGTACTGTGTTTATGTTACATTAAGACAATTACTTTTTGTATTACGCAAATGGTTCATTAGCTAACTAAATATGGTGCTAATTTTCATATATTTCCAGAACAGAAATCTGAACGAAGTCAGGTTTCATGTTGTTGACTTTTGGATTTCTCTCAATTCAAAACAGAAAATCCTATTTAGCCTGGAAACGTAGCAGCAGAACAACGTTGTGTTTCCATGTTTTGTCTTGTATGACGGCCATTGTGAGGCTCAGTGAAAAGCCTCAATGGATAAATATTGTTTTTGGGAACATGACCGTCTTTTGTCATGACAGAGTGTGTGTGTGTGAGTGTGTGTGAGTGTGTGTGAGTGTGTGTGTGTGTGTGTGTGTGTGTGTGTGTGTGTGTGTGTGTGCGTGCGCGGACTCAGTGGACTCCGTTGGCCTGTTATTATGTTTGTCTTTGTTTATTCATCTGCTTCTGCTGAAGTGTGTGTGTGTGTGTGTGTGTGTGTGTGTGTGTGTGTGTGTGTGTGTCAACAGTTCAGTGTGTGTGTGAGTATTTAGTGACGTGATGAGGCATGTACTATATTAGAGCGAGGATAGTTTTCTTTTTCTGTTCTCACTGTCACTGTGTGTGCGTGTGTGCGTGTGTGCGTGTGTGCGTGTGCGTGTGCGTGTGTGTGCGTGTGCGTGTGCGTGTGTGTGTGTGTGTGTGTGTGTGTGTGTGAGAGAATGAATGAGCATCTGGGAAGCTCTCCAAAATAGGACGCACCCCCTCCAATCACCAGCTGTTTACCTCAGATAGCTGCCACTAAATTTGGAGGACCACACACACACACACACACACACACACACACACACACACATTTACAAACTCACACACTGTCACTCACTTTCTCTCGCCATCAGATTCGATTAGACGATCTCTGGATGATGCCGAGGTGGGGTCTCTAATAGCCTCGTGCCGGCCGGGTGAAATGGCGGCCAGCGCGCTGGCTTGAATCGCGCTGAACCTTGAAGGTGACGGTTTCGACGCTCCCTTCAGTTTGCTGAAATGTCATCGAGCAAAACTCTCAAATCAGCGCTTTGACTCGGGAGGATGTGGAGGCGAAATCGTTGCCGTATTCGTAGTTAATCGCTGACACCACGTAGCTTCACGCTGTGAGAATACTCGAAATAAAAGAGGAGCTTTTACTGTCTTGGTTTCCTTACTTCCTGTTCTCTGCTTGTGCATCGATCAAAACACCGATAGAGCTGTGGATTCGGGTCACAAGTTTGATGACTTTAGACTCGTTAGCTGTATTTGATTTAATTGGAAACATCAACAGAACAAGATCATGCATCTGCTGACTTTTCTATCTGGATGAAAATTCTTCATTTCACACGATGCACCACTGTTCTACTCAACCTTCAGAAAGGGAAGAAAAAAGCATTGACTATCCCCCCACACACACATTTTCCATTTGTCTCATAGCAACAGCAGGAGCGGCGGCGGCTCCTCTGCAGAGCTCTGCTGGTTGAGGGGTTAGGAGGAAAACAGGACATCAGCACTTTGAAGAGAAGGTCATCTGCCTGCTGGCTGCAAGAGAACTGAGGACCTGAGCATGTGCGTGTGTGTGTGAAAAAGCACCACGGCCACAATAGCATGAGACTAACGATAACACACTTGTATACCTGAACAAACGAACCATGTGTGAACGTGCACAAACACGCGTGTGCATTACGAGTTATGAATTCAAAATACTCTCCAGATCGGGTCCATTGTTGTGAAAATGCTGTGAAACAAACAACCTGCGGTGAACAACGAAAAGTGTTCAAGAACTTCTGTTCTTCTTTGACCATCTTAGGTCATGTTCGTCAAACAGGAAATGAAGCCGCCGCCACAGCTGGAGGCTCAGCTGGGCCTTCAGCCTGCAGCCCAACACAGCATGTACACATGCTCATAGCTTGCATGCTAACATTAGCATCACGCTCACAGTGCAGCGGAGCAGCGGAAAGCGCGTTAGGACACTCAACATCACGCGCTGAGAAACAAGCAGCTGGCCAACGAGTTGTTCAAAAAAACAACCACGACAGATGCATACAAGGGATTCTGTTGAAATGTGTTTCACTTAAGATATCTTAAAATTATATTATTAATTAAATATATTTCTTTGTTTTGTCTTTGAGGGTTATGTTATGTTTTAGCTTTATTCAAGGCGGTAGAACGGATTCGGGAGTGAAAAACACTTTTAAATCCCAATTTTCTGCCTCATGTTTTTGAAATGAAATGAAGCGTCTGCCATATTGAACGTTATGAAAAGATATTGGCATGCAGAAAGCGCCCGTCGTTGCACTTAAGCCGAACAAAACGAATGTGTCGTAACCTCAGTTCTGTGGCCTGCACCCACTGCGACCCTCGTCAAAACACACTGCCTTCAGCCTGCAGTGTGTGTGTGTGTGTGTGTGTGTGTGTGTGTGTGTGTGTGTGTGTGTGTGTGTGTGAGACTCTCTCCTTACATTTTCTTCACACATGTTGATTGTAATTCATCCTCATGGAAATCCTATTTCCTATGTTTTTTCACCCTGCCAACTGGGCAAATAAATTGTGGTTGCAGTCAATACACTGTCCTCACGAGTATAACAGAGGGGTGTGTGTGTGTGTGTGTGTGTGTGTGTGTGTGTGTGTGTGTGTGTGTGTGTAACAGATGAGAGGAGGAAACAGCCAGAGGGAGAAACACAACTCTTTTTCAGCATCACTTCCTGCAACATTTCGCCGCAAGGCATCACTAGACGAGACCTGAATCACAGATGGGAGATCCAAGAAATATTAGAAAGTGCTGCTGTACGCTGCACTGTGTGTGTGTGTGTGTGTGGGTGTGTGTGTGTGTGTGTGTGTGTGTGTGTGGTGTGGGTGTGGGTGTGTGTGTGTGTGTGTGTGTGATGCTTTACTTCTGCGCCAAATGAGTGAATGAATATCGTATTCAGCACCTTGAAGATCCACTTCTTCATCATTTTTTCTTCCCTGGAGCTTTTAAGTGCCTCAAAAAGCTTTTTGTCTAATCTTTGATTTGTGATTTCTTTCCACACCTGAGAGACGGACTTCAGCTGAGCTGGAGATATATTTATCTCAACAGCAGCTACTCTCAGGAGTAAGAAGTGAGTTACTGAAATTAATCACATTTATATATTTATTTCTGATAAAGGTTGTGGCTCAATAGATGTTCCCTGGACAAATTAAAGCTAAATATTTGTTTCCTAAATCATTACGACAGTGTGACACTCGTGAAAAATTTTGCTTTTTAATTTGTTTTTCACAAGGTGTCATCACTCGCTGGCATGTTTCAACCAAAGTGGGTCTGATTAACTTGAGCGTCCCGCGGGAGATGAAATGAGTTTGACTTCAAACATCAGCAGTGACAGGCACTTAGGTGCCTCAGACCCCCCTGAGTCCTCATTTATGTTGCACAGGTTATCGTCAGAGCATCTCTGGCCTTATTGGATGTGACATCCTGTCACAGGCCTGGGAGGGGAAGAGGGAGCGCGTCCTCTCCTGCGCTAACCTTGAGCAAAGCACTCCAGCAGCATCAGTAATGTCGCTCTCCGGAGGTTTACTCTGCAAAAACTGTGACTGTCAGGCGGCAGAACGCTGATAAGAGCATCCAAGTTCAGTGGGGGCGTAAAAAGTGAATCGTTGAAATATGACACTTGTGCATTATGAAAAATATATTCAAAGAGGCCTCAGCTACTCAGGTTTTAACAAGAGACGAAGAGGAGCATTGATCGGGATGTTTCAACGACAGTAAACTAGTTTAACCACTTTGTCCCTGAAATGTTTTGATTTTCTTCTCTGAAATTACCTGAAAAATTTAACAATTTGAACCATCAATCATCACAAATCCCTCTCAATACCGCATTAACCTCAAAGGAACACCATAGAATGAGACATGTTTAACTAGATTTTTGCAATCATTGTATTTTTCTGCTCTGGAAAGCTGCTCAGGAACTCCCTTAATATCTTATAATCACATGGAAGCCACACATCCTCTAATGTCCTCGGTCTGTGGTTTGTGGTTGTAAACCTCCATGAGGCTGGGATCAGTCCAGAGGTCACAACAGGTAATTGTACACAGTGACGTATAATGTTTTTAAAAAATGGTGCCGCTAAAAAGAAAAATGGTGTCACACAGAAACAGCATTGTGCTCATTGGATCCGCACGACTCTCAGCTTTTCAGTCCAACCCAATTCATGCAATATTGCTGTGAGAAATATTCAAATACATCATTTAGAAAAAAGGCAAACATGTGTATGTTAAGGAAAGGCTTGTGTTTAGCCATAGAAACCATTTTCCATCACATATCTTTTTGGAGATTGGGAACGTTTTTCCCCTCGCCAAAGATTTAGCCAAACTAGCGTGACGCTAAAGCCTCTTAAAGACTGTTGCCGACAATCCCGCAGGTCTCAAAGGGTTCGAAAAAAACGTACATTTTTTTTCAGTTTGCTTAAAAAAAAAAAAGAATTGCGGATTTTATTGAAAACCGTCACACCATGATATTTTTCTCTAGCAATATTGGTGACCTCCCTGGCTGCAGCCCTGTGGCGTTACCGGGCAGAATACCGCTGCAGTAAAACACTGTGTTCATGCATTGATCACAATGTGCACTTTCTTGGACAGATCAAGACTGAGATGTCAGCAGAAGACCGTTAGATTTAAATTCTTTGAAGCGTTTGAAATGTCCCTCCTGGAAAGCAGCTTGAGCTCATTTCCCTCACACAGTGTTTCTCTCTTTTCCTTGACCTTTTTCTTTTTCACCAGTCAACTTAATAGTGTCTGAGTTCCATCCACAACTTTTTTGTTCAGCGTTTCAGCAGATAAAGTGCTGAATCAAGCGGAGAGCCGGTCGGTTACCTGCCGGAGCAGTCGGACCACATGTGACCGTAATTAAACGGTCGGTGTACATTTCTCACCAGAAACAGGCCAGTTAGTTAAATACCATAACGGGACCCAAATGAAGGCACGTAAACAATCTCTTTGACAAGTTTGTATTGCCGGTCTCAGCAGTTATTGCTGTAAAATATAACAATAATAACAATTATATATGACGTGCTTCTCTGCTGGAAAGCAACCCGATGACAGCACGTCATGCAGGAACAGTGCACGTGAGACACGAGGCCTCCGAGGGGTTCATGAAGGCATCTCGCTGCAAGAGATCAAAATGAAACAGTCATAAAAGCTCATCTGAGAGGAAAACAGCTCAACAACAGATCCATGAAAAAAGAGAGAAAAATGTGTCGTTGAAAATGAATTCCTAAAGAAGAATATTGATACAATGACACGGCTCACCTGAGAAGCCCAGAGGAACAACATGGTGGACTTTGCCAACAATGATGGTCCCATTACTTTACACTTTTACCAATTTACATTGGTTTTGATAACATGGTTCTCACTGACATAGTCATTGAGGAACTGCAAGAAGTTATGGGATATTTTTTGCAGTAATAACTTTGAACTTGCTCTCTGTACTTCATTACTCTCTGTACAATATACATGTGAGCATTCAACCTCAGAATCTAATAAATTGGTCTTGGAGTTGTTCTTTATTTTAGAGTTGTGTTTGTGACATGTTTTACTGTTAAGTTATTTCCGTGTATTTTACTTAGTTTACGTATTTATTTCAAGCCTGGCCGTGATGTTCTTCCTGCATTTAACTACGTGGTTTGGTGCCTGAAACCTGACTGCGTCCGTTTCACAGTAAAATGACGTAAAAATGACTGAAGGAAACCATGAAACGTGTCACGCCGAGGACCCGAACGAAGACACAGAACAGGGAGTAAATAAGCAACAAAAGGTGTATTTATGGGGGGAACAAAGTGGGGGAGATAAACACACACACACACACACACACACACACACACACACACACACACACACACACACCCCACACTGCTGGTTAATTTAAAAATTAAGTTTTTGGGAAATCTCGCTCTAAACCAGTTTATTTGTAGATAAAACAAAAAAGTTGCGTATTGTATCGTAAATCTTTGCTCTCACAAGTTATTGGCAGGTGAATGATTTGCAATAAATAGTGTATGACTTTA
>NC_136591.1:19204508-19284508 GCF_910589615.1 Taurulus bubalis | reverse complement strand
TGTGAAAAGCTGTTTGTGCAGATCAAGAATCCTCAATTTTATCCTGCCTGTTTATGGCCAAAATGGCAATCACGATTATTTTGATTACTATTGGGAATTATTTGCTTCAAAATGAGACCGCTCCTTATTTGCAGAGCATCTCAGAGAAGCCAACTAAAAATGTACCAGAACGTTTGACCTGAAATCATCTCAACAGAGCACTGCTTTCACTTTAACGTTGTGCTATCTTTGCACCAAAATAAGACTAAAAATAAGGTTCTACTTCACTGAATTCAGAGCATTTGTCTGATGCTGTCAGTTGTGTATCACCCTTCTACTCTGGACGGTTGCAGCAACTGTCAGGAATTGTATTCCCTGGCTGCTACAGGCTTTACGAGTATTGGAGTCAGTCATTTTATTTTTATTCTGGAAAGCCAAAGTCATGATGGGGATCATTGGGTTGATCGTGCATCCCTGATTTGTAGCTTTATATCGTCATGGTTCAGTGCATTTTTTCTGTAAAAACATTTTGTCTTCCCGGCTGTAGATATGGAGTTGCACCTGTGCGTCCCGACACAGAAATAGAGACTAAGTCTAGCTTTAGTCGCCGTGTGACTGAATGTTAATGCATGTGTACCCCTAAATGTGCTCGACTCAACACTAACAAGTCGAACCACAAAGCCAAACGCCTTGACAGATGTGACACGCTCTCCTGCTGTAGCGGCGTGGGAGCATTACCATATATGGAATAAACAACACACATTTAACAGGTGGGGCGTCAAAGTTTTCTTCCAGCTCTCGCTGCAGAAAATAAATTCTGAAATATCTGAATGCCCCGCTCTTGCTCCAAATTCAGTTTCTTTTTTTCTTCTTTCTCTTCTTTACTCCCCGGCACCAAAGAAGCACGGACGACAAAAATGGCTGCTTGTCAAACTCCATCCCCCGGCTTCCTGACATTACCTAAAAAAAACAACTGTCACCTTTCACATTGTGGTTGTGCAAAAAATAGGTAGATTTTTGCAGGATATCTCGTGACCGGAGTGTGAACTGTACTGTTCCATCAGCCCAGAAATACATCGGTGAGACAGGAAACTCCACATTGTTGTTTTAAGAGCAGTGCAGATAGTTGTTACATTCTAACAACTGTTAGAACTAAGAAAGGATTTATTATCTTAAAAGGTCAAATCCATTTATGTTCTTTCCCGGGTTTTTCATATGGAAATGCCCACTCTGCCATCAGAAACAATGACCTATAGGTCATCACGTACGCTGATTAATAAGGTTATGAATAATGTGAACGCTAGCTAGCTCAGTCAAGGATAATAATTTGGAAATAATTGGAAGGGTTAGTTTGGAAGAGGGTGTTGTATGTGTACTCCCGGGTTCTGAGAGGTAAAATTACAGATTTTTGTCAATGAAGTTTGGTGACTTCAAAAAGGCTGACGTAACGACCGGTGTTCCACATCATGACATGACGTGAGGCAATGCGGCTGTGCACAGAAGGAGCAGAAAAATAAAAAAAAAATATCAGTTTAAGTGTACGCTGGAACACTATTTCAACGCTGAAATGCTGTTTTACCTCAACGTAACACTTTCCGATATGTAAGGCGTTATATTGCTGCCTCCATTGACAAAAACAGAAATTTCACCTAGTATATATATATATATATATATATATATATATATATATATATATATATATATATATATATATATGTATGGAGCATTATCATCATGTAGAGATAGAATGTTTTGGAAGGGCTTGGTAAAGTAGAATTTTGACGCTAAAACATACTTCTACCAAAATTTGAATGTTTGGATTTTAATAAAGTGAGAAGCTGCAGAATGATATAAAAAGCTCTTGTTATAATATTGGACGGGCCCTGTAAACATACACCTGTATATATATAGCATGTATATTCACTGAAATGACCGCCTCCAGCAGAAATAGAAAGTGGCTTAGGCATCGGAGGAGAACAAAAAGATTTCTGCTCTGATTACTATTCCGCAAATAGTGCATTTATTCAAACAAAGCATTGAAATAACAAACAAGCCAAAAATCCAGCAATTATCCCCGTCCTGCGGAGGTAGGAGAGACAGAACGAGAGTCCTGCGGAGATAATTAACAAAATGACGTCGTAAAAATAGCTTCTCTTTTGTTTTGGTGTCTGATATTTCTGCCTTCTATTCTTTCTTTTTTTTTTCGTGCTCTTCTCGTCTGGCATTCCACCGCCACCCTTTCTGTGGTTTATGTAACTTTGTAACTCTCCTCCTCTTCCTCTTTTTCTCCTTTCATTTTCTCATCTCCCTTTGCTGTCATCCTCACTCTTCCTCTCCCTCCACCCACTGTCACCCCCTCACCCTCTCTCTCTCTGTCCAACTCCCAGAATCGACTCTCTCTGAAGTTCATTCAGCTGATAGAGAGACATAAATAGAAGCAAGGGTGTGAAACCGAGAGAGAGGGGGAGAGCGGGAAAGAGAGAGAGAGAGGGAGAGCATCCTTCTCCCTCCCTCTCCCTCCATCCCTCCTTCTCAGTGACATATCTTTCATCTGCTTTATTGTTCAAAGCCTCGTCTGAGTTTAGATCCTGGCTCCTCTTTGATCTGACATGACAGAATGAAAGGAGACAGACGAGACAAAGGGATGGAGAGAGAGAAGGAAAGAGGCGGGAGGACTCTGTGGTACCATCATTGTTGGTACAGTCTGGTATTAGCATTAATGTGCACTCACTCGTTTAGTCACTTCATGCTCTCTTTTTCTCTGCTGGTCAAGGCAAACGCAAAACATAAGCAATCGATTGTCAACGTAGAGAACCGCATCATCATCGTGCACTCTGAACACTCTGAACACACTGAACACTGAACACACCGAACACTCTGAACACACTGAACACTGAACACTCTGACCACTGATCACTCTGAACACTGAACACTCTGGACACACTGAACTCTGAACACTGAACACTCTGACCACTCTGAACACTCTGAACACTGAACACTCTAAACACTGAATACTCTGAACACACTGAACACTCTGAACACTCTGACCACTGAACACTCTGACCACTGAACACTCTAAACACTGAACACTCTGAACACTCTGAACACTGAACACTCTGACCACTGATCACTCTGAACACTGAACACTCTGGACACACTGAACTCTGAACACTGAACACTCTGACCACTCTGAACACTCTGAACACTGAACACTCTAAACACTGAACACTCTGAACACTCTGAACACTGAACACTCTGACCTCTGAACACTCTGACCACTGAACACTCTGAACACTGAACACTCTGACCACTGAACACTCTGACCACTGAACACTCTGAACACTGAACACTCTAAACACTGAACACTCTGAACACTCTGAACACTGACCACTCTGACCACTCTGAACACTGAACACTCTGAACACACTGAACTCTGAACACTAAACACTCTGACCACTCTGAACACTGAATTATGAACACTCTGAACACTGAACACTTTGACCACTGAACACTCTAAACACTGAACACTCTAAACACTGAACACTCTAAACACTGAACACACTACACACTGAACACTCTGCATACTGAACACTCTGAACACTCTGAACACTCTGAACACTGAACACTGAATACACTGAACACTGAACACTCTGAACACTCTGAACACTGAACACTGAATACACTGAACACTGAACACTCTGAACACTGAACACACTGAACACAATACACATTCTAAACATGTTGAACACTCTGAACATTCTAAAGACTCTTAACATTCTAAACACTAAACATTCTAAAGACTCTTAACATTCTAAACACTAAACACTCTAAATACTCTTAACATTCTAAACACTCTGAACATTCTAAAGACGCTGAACACTAACACTACTTGTACAGTAGTAAGAAACGGGTATCAGTTAAAGTAATAGAAGTTTAAATAGTTGCACTGGTAGTACTTTTGTTGTAGTAGTAACATGTAATACACAACTATTATATATATATAATATATTATATAATATATAATATATATATATATATATATATACATATATATATATGTATATATATATAACATGTTAGTAGCTCAGGTTTTCCTAAAAAAAGAATGACGGCTAACTCCCACAAGAGGTGGAGGAGGAAGGAATAGATCAGAGAGAGAGAGAGAGAACTTTAATGCCGGAGTACCTTCAGCCAATTAAATGGCAATAAAACGCCTGTTGCGTAACTTGTGGTACTATGTGATATGAAGGGTTCCATGTTCGGATACTTAAAAGATGAAACGACTTCACCAATTATATAAATTAAACCCCTGCACATATTTACGTTCGCTCGCTCTAGACCCATTAAACAACGAATATGAGCAAAACAATTTTTGAAGCAAGTGTTGAACCCTCTGCATGAAGACAGCAGCTGCATGCACACACACACACACACACACACACACACACACACACACACACACACACACACACACACACACACACACACACACACACACACAAGTTGTGGAACTGTAAAGCATGAATATATAAGCAGCATCGGGGTGAAGCAGTTCCAGCCTCATGTTTTTTAAACAGTCAGAAAACTCTGGAAAACACGAGGCTCTCTCTGGTCCGCTGGGGGACCGCAGCAGCACTAACAAGGAAGCAGAGGAGCCCTGCGAGTTGTTCAAATAAAAAAAATCTTCTATCTGAAAATCTCTGCCTTTGTTCATCTGTGACGCCCCTTCTCCGTTACTAAACTCCACTAATAACAGCTCTAGTCCTCAGTATTTCCTTGGCTCTGAAGCCGTTGCTCGTCTTCTCTTCAATCCGTTCTCAGGTTGTTCTGTTATAAAAGCCCAAAATGAGCCCTCCTGGGTGTCAGCGTTCTTTTTTAATTAATTTTGAACCGTCGGAGGGTGTCGGGACTCAGTTTGGAAGACGCTTTCCCTCGTTTATCCTCGCCAGGATTCAAAGGATGTGTGAATCTCGCCCCCTTCCTCTACTAAATCTAGTCGCTTTGTGGCGTTCTTTCAAAACAAAAGAAGAAGTTCACAAAGAAAATATCGGGACTGATGCAAAACTAATTTGGAGCATTAATCTATTCATTCTCCTCTTTTCCTTCATTTTGCACGCTTTTATCATTCGAACAACATAAATTAGTGGCACTTTCATATACAACAAAAAACAGAGCTTGTCGGATCAGATCCCAGTCTGCAGCCAAATCTGTTAACTTGGCCCAATTTAGCTCCGAAGGAATATTTAACTCTTGAGACAATGCAGCGGGACACTTTTGCAAATGGACGGTAATGAAGCACACTATTCCAAAAGTACATCTTCTTTATGCTTTATTTCGACAGTGAGAGGGAGAGAGGAAAGGTCCGGGGCCGGTCTTCATAGCCGCATCATAAAGAGTTTTAATCTTTGAATAACCAAGCTGTCCGTCTACTAAAACATGTGATTCAGAGCTCTAACAAACAACAACAAGACGAACGCCTCCGCTTAGCTCGTAGCTACAAACGAGTTCAGGTGTGGAGTGGAGCTGATTTACAGGAAGTGACAGCAGTGTTTCCCTCAGCTGTCCTGCACAGGTCAAATATTTCAGACATCCCAGCACCACGTGACATAATAAAGCTCCTGTGGTCTCACTGATGTGCACACTCAGTAATAAAAATAATATATAATATATGGATAGCAATATATAGATTTATTTTCCTCCCGTCCTTGTTTTTCATGCATCTCATTTGTTTTTGATGTGCTGCATGTGCTGTTTACACACAAACACGTTCTTCTTCTTCTTCTTCTTCTTCTTCTTCTTCTTCTTCTTCTTCTTCTAGTTCTCTCCCTCTGGGTGTATCACATATTTATAGGATATTTCACACTAATACCTCCTTTAGGTTTATTGTGTTTTTTTCTTCATACCTAAACAACAAACATGTGTTGGTGCCGCTACAGTAAAGTCTTCCGAGCTCTAACTGTATGACTGTATGTCGATTTGATTTCGTGGAAATTTGGTGTAAAGGTGGAATTGAGACCAATTGACCGGCTCAAATGTTTAATTAAGACGTCTGAGCATTTCACACATCGGTTGATTCGTCTTTAAATGCTTTAGAAACTTGATGAGTCTTAAAAATCTGCTTTTGAGTAAATATTTTGAATGAATAAATATATACTTTATTAATCCCCAAGGGGAAATTTTGTGTCAAGTAGCAGCCGTTTACACAGAAAATAAGATAAGATATAAAAACAACAGGGATGAAAGATATATAAGATATATACAATAATAATACTAATAAAAATAAAGATAAAAATAACAATAAAATAGCTGGATGAAAGAAAGAAGAACAGAGTATTAATTTAGGAATTAAATTAAATTAAACAGTAGAAGTGCATGAGTGCAAGTATGTATGTGCATATTAAGTGTGTGAGGTGTAGATAAAATAACAGCAACAACAAACAATAGGAGAGTGCAAAAATGCAAATAATGTATGTAATATAATATGTTAAGTGTGAAGTGTAGATAACCATAAACATGTACAGTGGTTAATCCACAGAGGATCTGGCAAGCGGTGACTTGTTGTAAAGTCGTATTGCCGTCGGCAGGAATGTTCTCCTGTAGCGGTCCTTGTTGCAGCGGAGCGAGAATCTCTTGGAGAAAGTGACATGCATCAGGTGGTAGAGAGGTTGGTCCGGGTTGTCCAATATGGACAAAAAGTTTCTTCAGCGTCCTCCTCTCCACCACCTGCTCCAGAAACTCCTGCTTGCAGCCGATGATGGAGCCGGCCTTCTTAACTAGCTTGTTAAGTCTGTTGGTGTCACCGGCTCCAATGCTGCTCCCCCAGCAGACAATGGAGAAGTACAGGGCGCTGGCCACAACCGACTGGTAGAACATCTCCAGCATCTTGCTGCACACATTGAAGGATAGAAGCTTCCTCAGGAAAAAGAGTCGACTCATCCCCTTCTTGTAGACAGCGTTGATGTTGGCCTTCCAGTTCAGTCGGCTGTGGATGGAAACACCCAGGTACCTGTACTCCTCCACCATGTCCACGTCCTCTCCCAGAACACTCACAGGTCTAGGAGCTGTTGTCTTCCTCCTGAAGTCCACCACCATCTCTCTGGTCTTGGCCACGTTCAGAAGCAGGTGATTCTCACCGGCCCACTTCACAAAGTCACTCACCACTGCCCTGTATTCCTCCTCCCGTCCATCCCTAATACACCCGACCACTGCAGAGTCATCAGAGAACTTCTGCAGATGGCATGACTCTGTGTTGTACTGGAAGTCAGTGGTGTACAGGGTGAACAGGAAGGGAGACAGAACAGTTCCCTGTGGGGCTCCAACATCACTGACCACCGTTTTGCAGCCAAATCAAACAGTTTACAGGATACTCGACCTTCGTTTCTTTATGATATTTAATACCTGACCTCTGTATTTGCAGGCCTTGTACAAAGGTAATACATTCATTATTGACCATGAGATAGGACTTTACAGATAATTATAGTTCCTTCTCGTCATTGTGGAGGTCGGTTTGTGGCTCTGGTGTCTTAGAGAATGATGCATCGGGCTTTGTGTCTTTGTGCAAGCTCGTATGCAGAGCCACAAACCGCTGGACGGGAATACAAAAGCAGTGAAGAGACATAAAGTAATTACCAGTTACAGTTTATTTTACTACTTTGTCTTTCTGCGTCTGTAGATTTCTCTATAAATTCACCAACAGTTATCATTAGATAATGCTTATTTTGCATATTTAAACATGGCATCTCAGAAAACTTGTAATACAATAAATAATCATCTTAATGTTAGTAATGAACTAGTGAGGTTTCATGGTGATATGTATGAGTTAATTTGTTTTACCCTATTCACCTGTAGAGTCTTCAAAATACCTGTAATTTAACGAGAGAGGGCAAGCACAAATTGCAGCACCGGCATCTTATACAGGCACTTCCTGTGGCACCGCTCAGTTGCCACAGTCCTGGAGGCACATGCCGCGGTGCCAGAGGGAGATGCCGCTGTTCCGGAAGCTGCAACTACTTTAGAGGCAGCATTTCCGGTGGCACGTCTCAGGTGGCGGGGCACTTACGAGTTGCCCCTCGTGTGCCACTAGTTTTTGAGGCATCTGCCTGTGTTAGAGAGAGCGGTGCCGCAACTTGCTTAAGGTCCTGGAAGGTATATATTATCAGAGCTACCAACTCTCACGGTTTCGCCGTGTGACACATGCTTTTGCATGTTTTCACACGCACTCACGCCACACAACCAATTTCTCACGACAAAAAAATAATCTGATTTTGGACCGAGGCACGTTCCTTCCAGCACGAGTTCGTTCCAGACGCGCGTTCGTTCCAGGTGCGGGTTCGTTCCAGACGCGTTCGTTCCAGGCGTGCGTTCTACCCAGCTTTTGATCTCCTTCTAATACCTCATTTTTTGTTGTTTTATTTATGTGTTGATCTATTGTTTTGCTTTAAAAGGCTACTGTTTAAGCACTTTATTTGTTGCACTTTTTTGTTTGATAATGAAAAATATTTTTCCCTAACTAATCTTGTGTCATTTTTTGCTGAACATAAATCATTAAGTGCTCTTAAGAATACAAGTATTAACAATATAGGTTAGGTTTCAGTTAAGAATTAGTTGAATACCATTGTAATCAAAATGTCAATCAACCTACCTTGGTCAAATCTTAAACACAGGTCTATTAATTAGGCTATATTGTGGTACATAGACAGTCATTGAGGCACAACAATAGTTTTCTGGTTGAATGTTTAGCTCAAGTCTAGACGGCCGCTGTGGCAGGTATTTGTGGCCACAGCTGTCATCGCTGCAGAATAGATTCAGAAGATGTTTTGACAACTGCCTGCCACTATTTGTGGCTTCTGGTGAGATGCACATGTGCACAGTTTAAGGATGTCAGTTGTTTTGCATTCATTTGCAAGGTTCTTTATCATTATTTTTAACAAGGCATCCAATACACGTACATTGTACATTGTCCCTCTTAAACAAATAAAAAGAAAATAAATACAGTTTGTAACAGAAAGGGGAAATTAAGAGCACAGAACAGCCCTTTCCCTCCCTGACAGAGAAAAGAGGGTGGCGCCAAAGAGGCAATCTAGGAATGGTCAAATATAATTTGACCATTTACATTTAAGACTGGGTGGAGACTGGGCGCCCAACGCCTACCTTTACCGGTTTGAAGGGAAACCTACGCTAGAGAAGATATACACATCAATGTTCAACGACAAATCTGGTAGCCATTTAAATATTGATTATGTAAATAGTGTTTGTCATAAAACGTAGCTCATGGACATATCATATAATTCAAGCACTCTATACACTTTCATAGACTGTATCAGATGATTCATAACAAGGCGATGTTATATTATGTACGGGCAATTTCTTTCTCCAGGGCAACTCAAGGTTGTGATTCCATCCACACCTACTGTCCGCTGTACTGTTGAGAGTGTTGGAGGGAGACACTGAGCCCCATTAGAACCCCATTGGTAGTAATGCTTAAGAAGATTAAAAAGCAAGGCCAATTAAAAAAATAACTTAATAATATCAGAGAAATATTTACTGTTGTTACAGTAATTATATTAAAAAAAAGTTGTTGTAAACAAATGTCATTATCTCTACATACAGTCATAAGACAATGACAAATAAGCATATTCAAATGTGGAACATAAACTAATAATGTTTGATTTCATATAATTTACAGGGTGGCAGTGCACATATTAATATTACTACTACTAATTATTATTAGTTCTGTTACAGTAGGATATTATGGATTGTATTAATTGTAATAATAAAAACAAGCTTGAAAGTCTTTGTCTGTTGAGTTTAAACCAATGAATAAAAACCTACCTAAAACGTTTATTTCTTCTGATCCAGAGAGATTAAATTAAAAAGAGAGACTAAATTAATAAATGCATTATTTAAAGACCAATAAAGACTTTGTACATAACTTGTAAATGCATACCTGGCTTATTTCTCAATTACAGCACAGTCAATTAATTTGTTTGGTCTGATTTAGTAAGGAGTTAAAAAAAATGAATGGCTTGATTAAAATTGACAAAAGAATATACATTATTATGAAGGCTGTATGACATTATTCACATTACAATACTTAAGTCTAACCAAAAAATTAATAGTCATACATATTAAATATTATATTTGGTTGGAGAAATATGAATGATGAGTTAAATTAGACAAAGAGGCAGATATTTGATTCAATAGATATTCAATAGCCAGGATACCAATCTTTAATTTATTTAACCAATATCAAAACAGAAAATGAATGAACGACTATGCTAACGAATTACATTGCACAGTGGATTTATAAATTCAGAAAAAAAAACATTTTAAAAGAGAAACATACCTGCATGTGTTTACTCCTGACAAAAGCGCTCACACAAAGGTAAACTTCCTCTTGTGGCCAAATGGGTCAATAACACTCATCTTCAATATGTGCAGAAACACTGGGTTCAGAAGGAAACCTTGCAAATGAATGAAAAAACCACATGATGGAAATGCTACTTTCCTGCCACAAAGCTGCCACAAAAACAAGTGGCACCTATCAGATGCCACTAGTTGTTGTGGCAAGCTGCCACAAAAACTAGTGGCAACTAGAGGTGCCACAGGAAGTGCCAATACGAGGTGCCGGTGCCACGATTTGAGCTTGCTCCTACTGAATTTAACAAAAGATTTTAAAAAATCGATCTACAATTCAATACATATATTAGAATTTGGGGATATTTGTTGACGGCTATACTACACAAAGATGTCTGCAATAAGCGAAGTCTGCTAAAGTTAGCTAACATTAGGGTTCGGCTATTATCGGCCATTGATTACATTTTTTTAGTATTTTTTGTCATTTTTAAAATGAAATATTTTGTTACTGTAAAAAGTAGTAGTATGCTAGTCTGGTTCTAATGCATGTGCATGATGGGGGTGAAGTCATTAGTGTTCTGTGTTGATGAGTTTAATCCTTATTGCGTGAACATTATTATGAAACATTATTGTTGCCTCATGAAAGCACAAATTGAATAAACTTAAATCTCGTCTTTTGCTGCAGAAAAACAGCGAATACACGAGGCGGCGACATGGTCCACTTTTCTTTTGCAGAGTATACATCCATTTGCCCGCTCCCTTTTGGGGGATTTAACCTGCTTCAATTAAAATAGTTGAATCCACTGAACTATTCATTTGAGTATTCATTCACTGGAGTCATTGACTCGGAAATTTTCCTAATGGAATTTTCCAGCAAGAGAAGAAATGAGGTATTATAAGCTGTCCCTCGCCGTCTCTTCTTTCTTTTCTTTTCTTTCTCTCAATCAGGAGAAGATAAATCCCTCGCTTCCTCACTCCGCAGCAGTGTGTGTGTGTGTGTGTGTGTGTGTGTGTATGTGTGTGTGTGTATGTGTGTGTGTGTGTGTAAATATGTAAATTGATGTTGCCTAACAAGCCAAAACTAGGCCACCTTCTCCTCTGCGAACACCTGAATAGAAGCGAGACAGTGGCGGTGGGAGAAGAAAGAAAGGCCAGAGGTGAACATCTCATCGGAATATCTCACTCCGGCAGGCGTGCTGCGGATTAAACCGACACGGTTCCACACAGTGCCGCCCGAAGTACAAACTAAATGATACAAGTCTTCCCATCGCCCCTATGTCTCTTAAGAATATCACATTGGAAAAAAAACAATGGTATTTTATATTTTTCTCAGCCATTAAAATATCTTTGCAGGGTTCTGTATTGTGGATGTGTGATGCCTTTAGCTGAAGTTCATCATTGCAGAGTTTGCAAGATTAAGAATATTTCAATAAATCACTTATTAAAACCCGTTTCTATAGACTTGCTTTGACGTGACGTCATCGCTTCATTTTATTTTATATATTTTTCTACTAAATTACTACATTTTATTTGTATTCATTTATTAGTTTATTTGTATCATATCGATTGGTTTTATCGTTTCACCTGTTGAACTGTTTTATCCAGGTTTAAGTGTCCGTCAAAGCACTTTGTATACTCAGATTTTATAGGTGCTATATGAATACAGTTAAAGAGTAAGTTTTGCATATACTTCTATACAACCAGAGTAGTCACCCCCTGGTGGTCAGGAGAGAGATTGCAGCTTTAACACATGAAGCATAGGCAAGGCAAGGCAAGTTTATTTGTATAGCACATTTCAACAACAAGGCGATTCATAGTACTTCACATAAAACCATTAAAGGCATCAAAACATAATGCTGAGCCATCAGGATTTAAAAACAGTTAAGACAACATTAAAACAGTCAAAAAGCAAAAATAAAAATTGAATACAAGTTGCAGTGCAGTTTAGAAATAAAATGCAGTAGTGAGCAACAGCAAACAGAAAAGTCTTCAATCTGGACGCTTCAATCTGAACGCTGCTTCTCCATGTTTAGTTCTGACTCTTGGAACAGAAAGTAGACTCGTCCCAGACGACCTGAGTAGCCGGGATGGTTCATAAGGTAGCAGCAGATCACAAACATACTTAGGCCATAAACCATTCAGTGCATTATAAACCAGCAGCAAAAATGCAAGGACAAGTTTCTCCAAATCCTGTTGAGCAGTGGTGGGCCGTGGATTTGGTACCTACGCATGCTGTTTAACTGCTGATCGTGGCGCGCCAGCGAGTCCTACCCAGACTTTCAGTCTGCCTAGTCATGATCGACCATGACGAATCCAGCACTAAGATCCAGTAATACTGAGACAAAAAAAACCAACCTTAACAAGAGCAGTTTCAGTACTGTGGTGCTGATGAAAGCCGGGCTGGAAGACATGAAAAACAGTTATTTTCAGCCAAAAAGTTGTTCAGCTGTTGAAAAAACACTTTTTCCATTAACTTAAAAATGGGAGGTTTGATATTGGCCTATAGTCAATATATCGGGGTCTAAACTAGCCTTCTTTAGGAGTGGTTTAATAACTGCAGTTTTTAGGGCTTGTGGGAAGACACCTGAGAGAAGGGATGTGTTTACAATTTGTAAAAGATCAACGGTCATGCAGTGTAAAATATTTTTTAAGAATTTTGGTAGAATATCCAAGCAGCGGGAGGATGTTTTCAGATGTTGTATAATGACTAATTCTAGGCTTCTTTGGTGAATTGAGTGAAATTGTGTCATGATATTTGAATGGATGCTATTTAAAGATGGGGACAACACATATCCTGTGGTTGGTGTATCCTGTGGTTGTCTTATTTTCTGAATTTCATCAGCAAAATAGGAGGCAAATTGATTGCATTGCCAGGTGGATTGGAGCGTAGCAGTTACCGACACCGGAGGGTTTGTTAGCCTGTCCACGGTAGCAAATAAGGCTATAATATTGTTATTGGTTTTGGTTATGATGTCAGAGAAGAAGGACTTTCTTGCATTTTTAAGTTCCAAATTATAATTGCGAAGTCTCTCTTTATAGATACCACAGTGAACCTGGAGATTAGTTATTCGCCACCTGCGTTCAGCTTTCCGACAATCTCTTTTCTCTATTCTGACCAGCGTGGCATTTCTCCAAGGGGATCTTTTCTTACCCGAGACAACCTTCACCTTAGTGGATGCAATGTCATCAATAACATTGTTTACTTTAGAATTGAAGCCATCCACAAGCTCATTGACTGAGATGCAAGAGAGGCCTGGTGTGGAGGAGAACTTCTGAATAAATAGTTCACTGGTGTTTTCAGTGATGTAACATTTTGTCACAACCTCAGTTTGGACATTTGAGTGAAGGGAGATTGCACTCTCAAAGAAAACACAGAAATGATCAGAGAGTGCAACATCAGCCACAGCAACCTTGACAATGTTCAGACCTTTGGTGATGATTAGGTCTAGTGTGCCCCTTGTTGTGGGTGGGACCTGTTACATGCTGAGTGAGATCATAGTTATTAAGGACACCACATAGCTCTATAGATCCTCTGTCCCAGAGACTTCTATACAACCAGAGGAGTCGCCCCCTGGTGGTCAGTAGACAATGCAGCTTTAACACCAGAACCAGATGTTGCATTCTGCTAAGACTGCTGTCTGAAAACTGTCTGCCTGATGTCGGTCCAGAATACCAACAACCTTCTCTGTTGTTTAGTTTGGCCGACTCGGACAACTCAGGGGAAAGTAAAGAGAGATGGAGAGACACTGAGGGGAAAAGAGAGTAAATAGGAGAATAAAAACAACAAAAGCCGAGAGGCAGAACAAGTGAAGGACAGAGAGGGAGAAGAGGTGTTAATGGTGTGTGTGTGTGTGTGTGTGTGTGTGTGTGTGTGTGTGTCTGACAGTATCTCAGGGCTACATCAGTGGCCATTAGTACTTTGTAGCATGAACATACACTTTGACAGGTCTGCTGCACCGCCCGCAGAGAGGGAAGTGTGTGTGTGTGTGTGTGTGTGCGCGCGCGTGTGTGTGTGTGTGTGTGTGTGTGTGTGTGTGTGTGTGTGTGTGTGCTGACCTCTCTTTTCATGTGCTTATCTCACCTCCGCATGAACTTTGATGAGCCATAACACACACATTCACACACACGCACACGCACACACACACACACACACACACACACACACACACACACACACACTAACAAACAACATCACTCCTCGAATGGCTCCGCTCATCAAATATGAATGATTTTTGCACCATCTGGACAGAAATCTACAGTAAACACTCTGCTCGTCTCTCCTCCCTTGCGACACGTTTCCTTCCTCTCTTTCATCCTCTAACCTTGGTTTATTTTTCTATTTTTATTGTCTTCTGTTTCTTTGTTTCCTCTCGTTTTCCATTTCAACAACACTTCTGGTGCTTAAAGTAAACGTGTGAGATGAGGAATGTTTCTCATTTATAGTGAAACATTCTTGGTTTAATTCCCAGTGGATGAAATGGATTCATTTCTTTTCTTGCAGTCTCATTTTCTCAACACCCGCCCTCTTCTATTTTTCCTCTTCCTTTCTTTTTGGTTTCTCCTCTCCACATTTACATTTCATTTTACCCCCGAACTTCTATTTTTGTTCCACCTACATCACCCTAAACCCGACCCACCAGATGGTTTGGAGCACAGAACCGCCTGAGAAGCTGTCTTTGGAAAACACTTGGCAGGTGATTGGACAAACCATCTGTCAATCAAACTCTTGCCAAAGCCAACACAGAGAGGAGCGAACGCATGTTTTACATCTAGAAAAAGCTTTCAGCGCTGTTCTTCACTCATCTTTTGGTGAAGAAATACTCTCCGGTTCAGATATAACTGATGCTACCTTGTAGGAGCCGCCATTGTTGTGTTGAACGAACCCCTAAGCCTCGTCCCTCTCTTCTACTCTTCTGTTCCCACTTCCTTCTTATTTCACTTCTCCCCTCCTGTACTTCTTCACGCTCCCTCGTCTCATCCTCCTTTCTCTTTTCCTAATCCCCTCCTCATCTTTATCCTACGGCTATCTCCCTCCTTTTCTCACCACTATTCTTTGTTTAAACCCCTCTTTATTGACTCCTCTCCCTCTGTCCTCGGTTGCATTTCTCCCTCTCCTCTTCATCTGTTTTCTTGCCTGTCCTCTATTTCCTCCCTGTTTCCTTCCTCGTGTGTGTGCTCTCTTGAGCTTTGACGCATCAGGAAGTTGAGACACACACACACACACATACACACACACACACACACACACATACATGCACTCGGGGAGTATGGAAGCTTGTTCATATCAGCTCCAACATCAGTCATCTGTCAGCAGAACTTTTATCTGTCCATCTCTGTCTGTCTCTCTCTCTCTGCCTGTCTGTCACTGTGTCTCTCGGCCTTCGTCCTTCTCTCTCTTTCTCATACACACACACACACACACACACACACACACACACACACACACACACACACACACACACACACACACATTCAAGAAGCAGCGGCAGCTCGTCTTTATCTTCTTATCGTTCCTCTCTGGTAGAGCATGCTGAATATATCAACTGCAGAAAAACCCAGAGATGGAGAGGAGGAGATAGAGGGATTGTGGCGGAGAGGGGCATGATGGGATATGATATGATGAATATACACAGTGTGTATTTTGCTATTCTCATGAGGAGAGGGATCGAAACAATGGAGGAACCAAGAAGAAAGGACGAAGGTGGAGAGCAAAGAAAGACGGAAAAAAATCTGAATGCAAAGTGACAACAGCCTGCTCACAGCCCACCTGGCCTTCAACTTAAACAACCTCCAGTGTGTGTGTGTGTGTGTGTCTGTGTGTGTGTGTGTGTGTGTGTGTGTGTGTGTGTGTGTGTGTGTGTGTGTGTGTGTGTGTGTGTGTGTGTGTGTGTTTAAAACTCACTAACTTTGCCGTGAGCTAGACTTATAAGTGAGTAATTTCTATTTCATGTGGCGCTTTTTGTCTTCATATCGCGTGTAATTCCCTTCATCTATCAACTGTTATGATGGTAGAGAAATGCCGCTGACGTTGCAGTTATGAAGGAACAAAACAGAGTAAACAGGGAAAGAAAAAAAGAGAGAATCTGAAGAAAAAAAAAAAAAAAGAAGAAACTGAATTAGAGTGAAATAATAAACAGACAGACAGAAGCTACAGTCTCAACCAGATGTGTCCTCAGCGTCTGCTGCTGTAATGTTATACATACATACATATATATATATATATATATATATATATATATATATATATATATATATATATATATATATACATATATATATGTATATATATATATCTATATTTACATGCATGCATGCATACATATATATATATATATATATATATATATATATATATATATATATATATATATATATTAACATACATGCATACATGCATACCTATATACATACATACATACATAAACATACACACATACATATATTTGTACATACATACATACATAGACATGCATAAACATACACACATAAACATACATACATATATACATGCATACATACATGCATACATACATAAACACATACATACATACATACATACATGCAAACATACATACATACATACATACATGCATGCACGCATGCATACATAAACACATACACACATACATACATACATACTTACATACATACATACTTACATACATACATACATACATACATACATACATAAAAGCAATTGTCTTATGAATAACAATTCATACATAATCTGTAGTGTATATAAGAGTCCAAACTGAAGCAATTTTTTTATCATAATAAGTAATATATTTTCAAAATGTCTGACTCGTTGCAACCAAGCGAGGTCCTTTGGCATACAGTCATAAATGTGCACAAAAACAATATTAGACTGATCGGTGCAGAAGAGTGCGAGATTATCCGTGGATAGACACGGTGATGCACACAAACTCATGCACAACTGAATAGATAATCTCCTGGCAGAGATAACAACACAGAAAGGAATAAACACAAAAGGACTTGGAAAGAGAAGATGGATGGATAGAAGGAAAGTGCCTTTGAGCAAGGCACTTAACCCTCTCCTTCGCCCACGCATGTATAATATTATAGCAAGAGAATTACTTTTCCACATTCTGTAATCTGCTTTGCCGATATTGTTTCCCCATTTAATCATCGCGCCTCTAAACTAAGAAAAAAAAATTGCGAGTTAATGAGGTGCTGATTGTATTATTTCACAGCCGGGTGCTCGAGTGCACCGACTGATCTACCCGCCGACCTGTTAATGCAACAAATTAGGAATTGAGCCTGTGTCCTCACCCCACAGCCAATCACAGGAGGAGTTTCAATGTTTGTTTTAGGGACACTTTAACAGGACACGCTGGTATTTTTGTTGAAGCTAAAGCGACAAAAATATGTAGTATATATATATATATATATATATATATATATATATATATATATATATATATATATATATATATATATATTTATATAGATGAAGGAGTCACATATGTCGATTTTGGTTGGACAGTCAGAGGAGTCGACCCTTGGTGGTCAGGAGAGAGAATGAAGCTTTAATTTAATTTTAATTTTAGTTTTTTCATCTTTTCATTTTTCTCATATTTACTCATGTTGTGAAAATAAGCTCTACATGTTCCATCTTTTTTGTATTTATTTTTTTATTTGTGTACAGTAACACAGGAGACTTTCTAAGCATACAAGGAAATAAGAACAAACTCCATCAAATGGTTCTTTCAGTATTTTTAATTGAATGGTCCGACCTCAACGCTTTCAATACACAAATAATGAAACATATGATGAGTGTAGATAGCAGAGAACCAGGCGTTAAACTGGCTAATGGTGCAGTGCGCACACACACACACACACACACACACACACACACACACACACACACACACACACACACACACACACACACATTTGTGAAAGGTGAGCTTTTTCAAAATGAAGGCCAGAGCAGAGCAAGCCGACTGTTTCTGTTTGAAAATGTCACCAATCCATCAACCTGATAGGTAAAGGCCAGCCTTCTCATTATGCTGTTTGTGTGTGTGTGTGAGAGAGTGTCTGTGTGTGTGTCTGTGTGTGTCTGTGTGTGTTGTGTGTATGTGTATGTGTGTGTTTCTTTCAGAAGTAACTGCTACTGACCAAGCGAAGACAGCACAAACACACACACACACACACACACACACACACACACACATACACACTATTATGGGGTGTCCTTTAATGAGCCTGCTCTGTGATTCAACAGGTCTTGTTGATCACTTGTTCACACACAATTCAGATCATCACGGATCATTTGACATGTTGGACACATAAACACGTCAAAACTTTTTGTCTTGAGTCTTAATTCCAGAACTTGAACTGGATTCATGTCCTCTCCTCTCAACCCTTGGGACGAAGGCGGCGCACTTATAATATCGACGTATAATATTCACGCGAGAGCATTCCGAACATTTCGTATCTGGGACTAAAATGGTCGCACTCTGGTAGCGGGACGGAATTTGGACTCACTAATTTTTTTTTTTTACCTATAGAAATAGGACACACCTTTTGATTTATCAATGGATCTGATGTCACAATCAATCATCTCTCTCTCTCTCTCTCTCTCTCTCTCTCTCTCTCTCTCTCTATATATATATATATATATATATATATATATATATATATATATATATATATATATCTCTTTCTCTCTCTCTCTCTCTCTCTCTCTCTCTCTCTCTCTCTCTCTCTCTCTCTCTCTCTCTCTCTAGGTGCACCACTCTTCACTACGACTCTGATCTTCCCCCGACCTCCATCATCATCACCTTCCACAATGAGGCCAGATCCACACTGCTGCGCACCATCAGGAGGTAACCCCAACCCCTACACACACACGCACACACGACTGCATGTTAATCATTTGTGAATTTGTATTTGAACAATTCTGTTTTGTAAAATATAGCCAACTTTTATTTTGTGAACGTTTTTATTTATTGTTATGTGTGATTGAATCCTGTTGCTATTCGCCGCAGTATCAGCGTGTGTGTCCCAAACAGTTACTCTGCTGACCCTCCGTCTCTGAACCTTTGCTCTGTCTTTCAGTTTGATGATATCAGCAGGTTGTCGCTCACACAACAGCGCACAACAAACAGACACACAGACACAGACACACACACACACACACCTCCAGGATTTGGCCCGGGTTCAGCTCATTATTCCAATCAGTCAGCAGGGACCGGCCACGTCTCCTCACTATCACAAAGGACACTGTGTGTATTATGACCACGTGTGTGTGTGTGTGTGTGTGTGTGTGTGTGTGTGTGTGTGTGTGTGTGTGTGTGTGTGTGTCTTCACCAGTGGCGACTTGGAAGAAGTTTAGCTGCCTTTTATTTTTAGTTTGTGAATTTGTCACATTTGCTCTCATCAGGATCCTCTGAAGTTTTATTTGACGTGAAACCTTTCAAGATAAACGAAAATAATAGAGGTAAAATCTCTCTCTCTCTTTTTTTTGTTCACGAGTCAGCGATTCACCTGAAGGCAGCTGACAGAGAGCGGTGATGTCACCACAGCAGGAGTGTTGTCGTGGAGTTCTTCAACGTTCAGAAGCTTTTTTTTTTTACCTGTGATGATGGCACAGACAGGTCAGAGGTCAGATGCCAGAGCTCGTTGAGTTGGGTGGATCTGGACGTGTTGGTGCATCGCTTCAGGACATTCAGTGGATCCTCATGTGATTTTGCAGGTTTTCGGCCGATTAGCTACATTAGCACTGCGTGTCGCCTGCAAACTTCTTCTACTTTAAAAGCACAAAAGTTCCACGTACTTTCAGCTACGGACACAGTTACTGGGCTGGATACTGGGCTAAAGGGGCTTATGAGGGGTCACAACATTGTTCGGTGTACAAAAGCAAAGCTGGTGTAACAAAGGAGCAATTCATGACATACATGGGGTTAGTTTGAACTTAAATCTTCAGGATAAATGGACTGTACTCATGGGTGCTACTGTGATTCCCGTGAGCAAGGCAGCAGCGGCTGGTCGCAGTCGTGAAAGTGTAAAACCTTTCTCAACGTGAAGTGAAGTGAGCCATCGTCGCTCTTTTATGGATGAATGCGTTCAAAAAATAAATATACAAATTGGCTTATCCTCCAATCATCGTTGGATTATGGCCAAGAAGTTTACAAAAGATATTCAGTGTTATAAAAAAACAACTTTTTGAACAATATTTAGTCAAAGACAGCAAAATAAATAAAACAGTTGCAATCTACTTTCAAGAGCTGGAAAAAAAGAAAGAAAATGAAGAGCCTTACTATCTGCAATCCCGCTTTGTTCCCAGGACTCTGAAAACACTGACAGCGTATATTGCTCACAATTACATTATAAAAGGGTGTAATTTTTGAGTTTCGTGTGCTTTGAGGGCTCCGAGATACGCAACCAATAAAGTTTGATTTCTCAGACAAAGACGGGCACTTTGAAAAAGCTCTTCATCTCGGGATTAAAGAGCTGTTTTCTGAGTGTGTGTGTGTGTGTGTGTGTGTGAGTGTGTGTGTGTGTGTGTGTGTGAGTGTGTGTGTGTGGGTGTGGGAGAGCCATGTCGATATTTAATCAAGCTCTGATCCGAGAATTGATCTCGGGCGAGAGATAAGCAGGCGGAGAGGGAGAGAAAAGAAGATGTGGAGCTTTTGATGACATGTTTGGTTTGAATAGGCTTGTTTTGGGGTTCTGTGTGTGTGCGTGTGTGCGTGTGTGTGTGTGCGTGTGTGTGTGTGTGCGTGTGTGTGAAACAGCCTCCTGAGCTGCAGAGATTTTCATTATTATGCAATGAGCCACAGGAGCATCATGGGAAAAAACGAAAGAAAAAAAAGAGCGAGGGTAGAGCTCCAGATCAGCACCAGCTCAGCACTTTGTGATTCAGTGGTCCTAGAAAAAGTCCCTGTAAAAAGTCTGGATCACTTGCTCTTCAGCTGATCGCTCAGGATTTATTGGAAGGAGGTCATTAGCCAGATTTATCGCCTTTGCTTCCGACGGCAACTTTCATAGTTTTATGCTGAGGTTTGGTGACACTCCATTGTGCCCTCCTCCTCTCCTACGGCATGGGATCAAACATGCAGTGGAACACTGATTCAAGCTCCTGATTGGATGAGAGGGTGTCACATCAGGGTGTCACTGTGCTCACAGGATGCTGATATGTGGCGCTGCAGAGCATCACCAACGTTTTTATTCAATGCTCGTTTGAGGCGTTGCTCACACAGACAGCGTCCACTGCATCAACATCATCAGACAGCAATATAGATGTCAATATATGGCAATGTAGATATCAATATATGGCAATATATATATATATCAATATATGGCAATGTAGATATCAAGATATCAATATATGGCAATGTAGATATCAATATATGGCAATATATATATATCAATATATGGCAATGTAGATATCAAGATATCAATATATGGCAATGTAGATTTCAATATATGTCAATGTAGATATCAATATTTGACTGTTTAATGTGAACAGACTCGCCATTTGACCTCAGTGTTGGTTCACTTGGGCTTGTTCCCGCCCCCTTCTGGGCAACTTTTAGAGTTACTTTGGAGATGAAACCTTTGCAACTTTTAGAGTTACTTTGGAGATTAAATTGGGCTGGAAAAATAGCCAACTTTTGGCTGCGTTTAGAACATATTGTGTAAACATTATTATCAAAGAACTCTTTTTAGGCTCAAAAACACAGATGCAAAGGTCAGTAAACTTTGTTGAGTCCTCTTCGTATTTGATTGACAGTTGCATTCAGCCGTCGTCAGAGTTCAGGAAGGACCTTCTTAATGTGACGTCATCGGCTTTGACAGAAAAATTACTTTGTTTGACTGAATCTTTGCAATTGCCTTTTTATTTAACCTTTTATCTTTGGTAAATGGAGGCAGATTTGTTTTTGTAAAAGTTGTGATCGGACTGGACACTGACCGAGACGGATGCATGTAAAATGTGCAGCCTGGGAGCAGCGTGATGAGGCAGTATTTACTGGCTGCAGTTGTATTGCACAATGCATCAGCGCTGGTTTGAAGCCGAACGTATCGAGTCGCTGAATCAGGACTCTTTTCCAAGAATAGTTCCTGTGGATCTGCTGGGGAAGGTTTTCTGTCAGAGCACCAAAGATTTAACATGCAATGAAAGACAAATAAGAAAAGAGGCATTGTGTAATTTTAAGGGGTAATGTTCATTGCTAATGTCCATTGCTATTTTCAAAACTGCATGATTCTTTTTCTAATCCTGAGAACAATTCAAGACCAAAAAGGGATTTTTTTTTCTTGCTTTTTTTTAATAGTGGGTATTTCATTTGTATTTCCTTTTTTTGCTGAGAAAGTCTTCCATTGCTGTCAGAGGTCTTGATAGAGAAATTGGTCGGGGGCAAAATGCCGGGACGTGGATGAATGGAAAGATGCAGAGGTGGGGGGAGGAATGAGTGATGAATTACTTCAGCAAAGGTAGAGGATGGAATACCTGGCTGTCAGCTAACCAATCAGGCAGAGAGAGAGAGCGAGGGGGAGAGAGAGAGAGAGAGAGAGAGAGAGAGAGAGAGAGAGAGAGAGAGAGAGAGGGCTGCGGTACAAACAGAGAAATATGGAAAGGGAGAAAAGCTTCAGAGGATGAAGACCAAAGAAAATTGTCCCCTGAGCAAAAGCTAACACCGCATCAACAGAAGAAAAAAAAAAACAGTTCTGCAGCTGATTTACAATCGAAAGTGAAAAACAGAAGTAAAAAAAAAAAAGCCAGCGACCCGCGGAGACCAGAAGAGATCTCGCTTGTCAGCTGTAAATAAATCCATAAATCCTGCAGCAGAGTGGCAACTCTGAAACCTGTAATAGAGGTGTGTGTTCAGCGAGGAGGACACAAACAAGAAGGTGGAATGAATGTTTAACAACTTGAGCCAGAAGAAGTTTTTTGTTTTGTCTTCGTGTAGTTTTTCTTTGAGTTGTTCACCGAGCCGGAAACGAAGCATTTGCATCAGCTTCATCTGCAGTTAATGAAGCATCAACGGTTTGTACCAAACGCTGATAGAAAGTTCCAAAGTCCCGGACTTCTTGTCTTCAAATTTCAAATTTCGGTCATACAGCAAAGTACTGGATTAATAAACAAAAAAATGGGAACATGAATATTGTAGCGTCCACACTCACGACTCGTAGACCGCTGGTTTCCTTGCAACGCAGGTTTATTCATGTAACTGTCCACAACGCTGGCGAGACTCAGGTATATCAACACCGAAGCTACAGAACAGCTAACAAGCTCCATTGCTACTTGACTACACGTCTCACACACTTGACCGTCCCGTTTCCCCGACAGGTCAACACCCCGCCTCCCCTCTGCTCCACCAATCACAGGGCCGCAACCTGACCATCTAGCACACTGCCTCCCCATGATTGGCCGGAGAGAGCGAGTGGTGATCGAGCGACCCCTCCCCACTGACAGGCACCAGTACAGGGTCGCTACAATATATAATAATATGAGTGAAACCTTGAAGAGTAAAGTAATCGTCAAAGTCGTTCGGCAATAGATTTCTTATCTTCCAATATTAGAAGATAATAATATCTTCCAATACTGTGCGATATATCAAAGTATGACCTTTGTGTGTAAAATCACTACGATGCAGACACGTCTTGCACACTTTGCCTCAAAGCAATCACTCATTCATAATCCGAGGCTCCTGAATGTCTGAATGTCTGAATGTTTTTCAGATCCGCTGCTCGAGTTCGATCCTCACCCGTTCCTCGTTTAGCCGGCCCTGATGCTTCAGTGTCACAGGAGCTAATCGACTCTCCATCCATCGGCCCGCTCTCTAAACTGCTTATACCCTGTTCTGGGGGTTTGGGGGTTGGATCCTGTCCCAGCATGCAACTTGGCAAGAGGTGTACAGCGGACAGGTTGCCAGCAAGACGCGAAATTCATGAAAACACACATCGGCCATTAATGGAGCGGGAAAGGGTTCTGCACACCACTTTCCCCTCGTCCGGTCTCTTTGACATCTTCCATTCACTCCACAGCGAGTTGACACCCGCTGAGCACAGCGGCTCTAGCGGCACTCGAACCCACCACCACGGCACTCGTACAGCAGCACCCCCATTTAGCTTCAGCTCTCTTAAACATGTATGCTCTCAAGGCGCTTTGGATGAAAGCGCTCTCCAAATGGCAGCTGTAGATAATGAATATCCCCACCACCACCCATCTACCTAAAATTGATATATGAGTTGGAAATGAGCGGCGCTGATACCGAGCTGCTCCTCTGTGGCAGCCGACTGCGGCATTGTCAGCGGTGATAATATTTTTCTGTGAGCTGCAGATAGCTTCTCCCTCAGCACGCCTGAGGGGAGGTTAAGCCTCACAGCTAGCGGCCTGTGAACCAGAGACTGGGAGTGTGTGTGTGTGTGTGAGAGAGAGAGAGAGAGAGAGAGAGAGAGAGAGAGAGAGAGAGGCAGGAAGGTGGTGAAAGGGAGGAGAGGAGGTGAAGAGAGAGAGAATGAAAAGACAGAATGTGTCCATCCTTCCTGTGTGTCTCACTGTAGCGGAGCCGATACGTTGTTGAACGTTGTTTTCTCTGTTTCCTCATCACCCTTCTCTTTAACCTTTCTACTTCCTTTCCTAAACACACAGCGTCTCACTTCCTTTCCTAACTGTCATCTGTCTCTGTCCCATTTTCAAATGTTATAATAAACTCTCCAAAGACAACTTAGTTCTTGATCTTAATTTCAGATTTTCCCCACAATGGATGTAACGATAGATAGATCGATAGATAGATAGAGGGATAGATGGATACATGGATGGATGGATAGATCAATACATATTAGATTCAGTGGAGGATTTAATGATCTAATGAGATTAATAACTGTTGTCTTTCTACGTTATCACCTCATCCCTCCATCTTCATCTTTCCTTCCATCTCTCCTATCTGCTTGCCCCACACACCTCCTCCCCTCTCTTCTCTCTCCCTCCCTCCCTCCCTCCCTCCCTCTCTCTCATCCATCAATCTAATTCATCCACCTCTCCTGATCAGCCCTCGACTCCACAGACGGAGCGAGAGAGAGTTACAATCGGGTTTATTTGTCTCCCTTACCAGCCTGCCATCTCTCTCTCTCTCTCTCTCTCTCTCTCTCTCTCTCTCTCTCTCTCTCTCTCTCTCCCTCCCTCCCTTCCTGCATCCATCGCTCCACATGATGGGGTCCGGTGCCTCAGAGACCCACAGTTTTGCTCCATACCTCCTCCGTTATCAGCTTCAACTCCCTCCCTCCCTCTCTCCTTCTCTCTCCCCCTTCCTAAATTGCCTCCATCGTTCTCCATAAACACTTTCCTCCCTTGATCAGTCTCAATCAACCAAAGGTCTGCCCTCATCCCCTACGTTCATGCTTCCTTTGGTCCTTAGCTCCTTCTCCTCTCCCCCTTCTTTCTCTCCACTCTGTTCTTTCATCCTCAATCCTTCATTCACAGTTCAATGTTTTTATATTTCGTTCATTTATCAACAGGAAATCAAAAAGAGCTCATTTCCATCTGTTGTGCTCCCTAAACGCAGCGAAATGACACATTTTATAGATTTCATACACCTTTTCTTACCCCCACTCTTTTCCCCCTTCTCTTCCATCATTCTCTCCTCCACCCTTGCCTTTATCTTTTAATCGCCCACAATGATCCCGTCATCCTTCTTTTCTTCCCTTTATTCCGTCTCCCTCTCTCACCTTCTCTAATCCCTCAATATTGTCCTTCTCATTCTTCCTTGCTGCCTCCTCCCTTCTGTCATTCCTCTTTCTTCCTATTTTCTTTCCTCTTCCCTTCCTCCCTCCTCGGCCTCATCCCGAGGCGATGATGAACACAGAGGTCATTGAACGGCAGAAATAATCAAATAAAATACAGCGGAACAAAACACATTTCTTATTATTTTCTTCAAGTAAAAAGTTATGATTTTTTTATGTTTCAATCTTCCTCTTCAATGAAATGGTTTCTTAGAGGCGACACGTCATACATTTTCATAACAGGAATTTGGGCTGACATTTTCGATATGTTGTTTTATGTGGCGTGCGATGCGTACATCATGGATTCATCAGTCTGTGTGTGTGTGTGTGTGTGTGTGTGTGTGTGTGTGTGTGTGTGTGTGTGTGTGTGTGTGCGTGTGTGTGCAGTTTGGCATTTACTTTTTCCACATGACTTTTTTTCTCTTGTCTCTCCAGCGTTCTGAACAGGACTCCAGTTCATCTAATCCACGAGATCATTCTGGTGGACGACTTTAGTGACGACGGTGAGCTGCGGCAACGCACACACACACACACACACACACACACACACACACACACACACGCAGGCATGCACGCACGCACGCACGCACACACACAATTTCCAGGTCAGAGATAACAAAGATGAGAGCTCCACAGTGGGTGTAGCAGCAGCAGCTGGGACCTGCACTGTTCCAGGATTACAGGAACAAGCTGCATGAGCGGCGTCTTGTCTGCAGCTGAGAGAGAGAGACACGAACAGATAATACTGAAAAAAATTCAGATTGAAATGAAAACCTTGTCTTATTGTCAATAAATCCAATGAAGAGACCACATATTTGTGCTCCTAACAAGTAATTGGTCCCTGGAATGAAAGACAAGTGCGTCTAACCTGAATGTGAGTAAATGTGCTGCTGGACAGTGGAGTGAAGCCTCTGCACGCTTCAGGAGCTAGAAAACAAGTTCTCCTCCGTATCTGCTGAGCCGACCTCGATACTATCACAAACTATAAACTACACGTCTGCACTTTGCTTTCTTTGGCCAGGGAGCCCATCAGCGATAAGAAAAAAACACGACCACGTGACAGAAAACTCACCGACAAGTACGTTGAAGCCGAGCGAAGACCAGGTGGAACCTCCAAAAAAAATTCAATAATAAGATAATAAGTTTTGATCCGTTTCTGGAACTTTATCCGAGTTTGTTCATCTCGTGGCCGAGGTTTACTTTCTTAAAAGATTTCAAGGAAACAACAGAGAAGGCAACACAAACCATTTGACTTTGGACTTGTCACATCACAAATATGGGAGGGAAACACATCGAGTGAGTGAATCTTTATTAACAGTTATTTTAACACAGGTTACAACGTGCTTTTACAATAATAAATACAAAAGCACATTTCACTGTTTCACTGGTGATATACAGAGACGTCAACTAGAAACACTAAGAAACACAAACAAACCGTCACAGCAGTTTCGGGATGAAAAACATCAACACCAATTATTCCAGGGAGGAAAACTCTGCAGAACGTGCAATCTGATACCGGCGGCTCGGCTCTCCGCGGTCTCTCCAACATCCCATCATCAGAGACACCTGCTGAGTCGACCTGACAGCCAATCAGGGCCGACGGTGCAGAAGTGAAAGCCCAACTAATGAAGGTTAAATTGTGCCGGAGAGAAGAAGAAAGAAAGAACAGATGAGGGCGCAGAACGGAGGGATGCAATCAGCGCCGGAGATGGATACACGCATGTAAACAAGCAGAGATGTGCAAATGAGCAACAACGAGGTTGAAGACACTGAACTTGAAGTCTGGGCTACAGAACGGTTTATTAAAACTTCCTTTCCTCACACAGTGTTTCATTTAATAATGTTTAGATCATGCTTTTGGCTGCTATCCTAATTTCTTGCATTGATTTATTTTGGGATATTTAACCTGGCTTGAATCCTTTTTTTCCCCACTGGAGAACTTCTCGACCAGAAAGACTGTTGTTCACTATTATTATTATTATTATTATTATTATTATTATTATTATTATTATTATTATTATTATTATTGCTATGAGGGATGTTTAGTCTTCTATTTAACTGGCTCCCAACCTTTTCTTCATGATGGGTAAAAATATTTAAGTCTGCATGGGACACAGCAGCATCCTCCGGTTCTGGAGAGTGAAGCCGGTGCTGAAGTGTCTCCTCTGGTTGTATAGAAGTCTATGCTTCATGTGTTAAAGCTGCATTCTCTCTCCTGACCAGCAGGGGGCGATTCCTCTGGTTGTATAGAAGTCTATATAAATGACTATACTTCTCTCTTCATTTATTCCCTCAGTAAACATTGTAAACATGAGTTTATGTCTCAATCTCTAGTTTAAAGTCTTCTTCTATACAGCAAGATGTTCATTTAGTAAAGTATGGTCCATTTATGTCTTGTAAACCCTTTAAGTTAACTGTATGCCTTTTGATCGCCTAAAAAAGTCAGAGGTCGGTTGCTCTTAGCTCCACCCTTTTGTGTCACTTCTGTTTGCAAAAAAAAACAAGATGGCGACACAAAAAAAAAACAGATGGCCACTGTGCGTAACTCGAGACAATAAATGCTATCTTAAATACATTAATCGTTGCAGGTTAAAACCTCGATGTCCCGACTGAACCTTTCGTAGAACATTTTAGTTTTTGAATCCTATGTAAAAAAAAAAAAAATGTTTCTCAAGACTAAATCCTCATAATGGGTGAAAGGACTTCTTTCTGGGTCAAAGTATTTTTTCGGGCCTTTTATCGCAGAGCTGCCAGTTTCCTACTTGAAAGGACGAGTTCAGTGGAGAGGAGAGCGACCAAAGCTCCTTCTGGGTCAAAGGGCTCTGATGGAGGTTTCCAGTTATTCGGTTTGTTGTTTTCATATCACAACCGTGAGAGAGCTGGGCCCTATTCTTCGTGCCTAGTTCACTGAGTTAGCGGGCTAATTGTCAGGATAAGATGACGTAGGTCTGGCTTTTCAGTTTCTCGAAGCAAGTTTAGATAAATCACCATAGCAACACAGCCAAAAATGTAAACCTGTTCCCGGGCAGGCTTACTGAAATTCACTGGATAAGCTGGCCACTCCCCCGGACAAAAAAGGCAACTCACTTACCCATTGATGAAGGAGCGTTGTTAGTTATATTAGTTTTATAGGAAGAGAGTTCTTCTATATCGCCAAGATCCGTTCTCACGTCATCATGACTTCCTGTACGCGGTGCTATAGATTCTGCTGACAAGAAATCATTTATTTACGAGCGCTTCTCGAGCTGTACATTAATCACCACAGGCGCAGCCGATTGCTCGTCTCACAGACATGGACTATCACCCGCTGCAGGCCGCGCTGTTCTTAAGTTTATTTAGCGCTTAAGAAACTTATGGATGTGTTGAAAGCAATCATAATTATATGACAGTGTTATTAGTACACCATACATATCATTATTGTAGAACATGATTAAAGTGATCGTGATAAGAATACAGAGAATCATGCACAATTTAGTTTGCTTCAATTGATTGAATTTCTGATTATGAATAATACATACATACTGATCCGCCCATACACATATTCAAACTCCTAGTTATATGGTAATCTACACATGTATATACACATATATAGTACATGATACATATGCACATACAGTACATATATCCTCATAAGTATATATTTATTCGTATACTACTTTTAGATGAATATAATCTGATTGATTTGGGTGATGAAGCACTTACAATTTGCCGATACATTTTCCAAACACTGACGTATTTAATGTGACATAACTCTGATATATATACTTATGTCTCGCAGCGGGGGCGGTGTTAAACTGCGTTCACACCAACAACGCTGCAAAAACATTGGAATATTCGCAACGGGTTTGCTGTGAATGATTAAGGTATTGACTTCCTCATATGCCTTCATGATCATCTCCTGCTTCTCAGCGGAGAAATAAAAAGAGGTTCCTCTGAGTTTATTTGCCATTGTACTGTTAGAACATCGTGGTGTCAGTGCTCGATTATTATCCCTCCTGAAGAAGAGCGCACATTTATCCAGATGACTGACGTCTGGTTATAATTAACGAGCCCTTTTTAGCACGGATCTTCCGTGGAGAAAAATAAATAAAAAATGCTAAATATTCTGTGGTTTCAGCTTCTTGGGATGCTTTTCTTTCTTTTCAAATTCGACAAATCATTGAACCTGAAAACTCCTTGTGCGGTCAAACGGTGACGCTTAAGTTTTACTATTGTTTGGCATTTGGGGTCTAAACGATTAACCGAATAATAGATGAACAATAATGAACATAACCCTTGGAAATATTCAGCACATGTTACCGTCTGGTTTTCTCATTATTACTTCAACGATTGCAATTTTCAAAAATAAAGAACTAAAGTGAATCTCATTTTTACTTTGTAAGAACAGGCAATATTTTCAAAAGCCATTATAGTTAAACATTTTGTATTAAATATGAATTTCTACTTCTGTAAATTAATCATATCCCAGCTGCTCGTTTTTTTCTTCTTCTTATCTTCTTATCATTTTGACACTTTTTTCCACCAGTGTTTTTTTTTCAACATGTATTACACTCAGTTATTTTTTAATAATATATTAATTCATCTCTAACGTTCTGCAGCTCAACAAGTGTCTGAGTTGTCAAACTGTAAGCTTTGAATTGCCATCCTGCTGCTGCTAATTTCCCTCTAGAGTCGAGAAATTATCCATTAATATAACAATATTATATTATATAATCTTTATTATTCTGTTCATTTGAATAATTGCTTTTTTTCTTTTCTTTCAGAGAGTGACTGCCAGCTTCTCACCAAACTGCCCAAAGTCAAATGTCTTCGCAACAACAAGAGAGAAGGTTTGTTTACATGCCTTCTAAATGTGTGTGTACATGTATGTGTGTGTGTGTGTGTGTGTGTGTGTGTGTGTGTGTGTGCGTGTTTGCTTGCGTGCGTGCGTGCGTATGTGCGTGTGTATATAAAAGTATTTTAGCGTACGTTTGCATGTCCGTGTGTGTGTGTGTACATATATAAGAATATTTCAGCGCATGTTTGTGTGACATAAACACACACAGACAAGCAGCCAGGCAGATAGACAGACGGACGGACGGACGTACGGACAGACGGACGGACGGACGGACGGGGAAGTGAAATGGATGCAATCATCTCCGGCTTCATACGAGCCTGAGAACTGAAATGACCTAATGTGAAGTGAAGTGACAGGAAGTGAAGCCCAGAGAGGCAGAAAGAGGCTGTCGGACTGCCACAAAGAGAAAATGCTCCTGAAGAGAAAAAAGGTCGCCCGCAAATTGCAAAAGCAAGGAACGCCAAAAAACCTGAAACACTTTTCACTTCTTATTTCGCAAAAAAAAGAAAACTTCAAGAAGAAGCTGTGTAAAAGCAGAAAAAAACAAATGCTTAATTGACAAGCGGCAAGAGAGTTAGCGTCTCAATCACACTAAATATGGATGTTGCTCATTTTGTTTTTTAATGCAGCTGCATAACTACGCTTATCATTTTTCTATATAATCCATTTGGAGCAGAGCCTCCATGCTCTTAAATATAGAATACCAATGAATGCTTCACATGAGTGAACATGACGGCTCGACAATGTGACGGGCTCATGAACATTTTGGGAACTAAAGGGAGGATACACCAACTAGAAGATGTCACCACGAAACCGTTTAAGTTTTTATTAATAAACGTATAAATGAGGTTATGAATGCTGTGTGACCAAACCCCTGCATAAACCTGCATAAACCCTCAGAATATATAGGAATGAAAGAGTAAAGGTTGATGGATGTAAGAGTTGCTGAAGTGGAGATTTCTGAATCAGAGAACAAACTCATGGAGAGAAAATGTCGTTTATAGAGATGTATAGTTACATTACACACATTCTGAAGACTACAGGTGAATAGGGTCAAAACATTAACTCATAGATATCACCATGACACTTCACCAGTTCATTACTTACATTAAGAGGAGGATGTATTGTATTACAAGTTTTATGAAATGTTCTGTTTAAATATGCAAATGAGGCATTATGTATGGTAACTTTGTGAATTTAAAGAGAAATCTAAAGACGCAAACAGACAAAGTCGTAAAATAAACATTTAAATGTTTTTTTTATGTTTTCTTTCCCCTAGTCTCAAAGAAAACATAATCAGTGAAGGAAAAACAATGTTTGCGTGGTGAAAGAAAATAACTTTATTCTTTCCAGAACAGGCAGGATTCTCGAAAACAAACAGGATTCCGACGGAACGGAACAAAAAGCAGCAGCAGGAACAGGACTAGGACCACACAGGCGACCACACACACAGTTTTACACAGTACAACTCTACAAGGGGACAGGAGACAAACAGGGTTTAAATACAAGGGGAGGGTGACGGTAATGACTCAGGTGGAAACAATGAGGGCAGGACTTCACAATCAAACAGGGGAAAGGCACACAGGGAGGGTCTGGAACACTAACAAGAAGGAATATACAATCAGGGACAAGGCAGACAACAGGAAGTGCGGGAACACAGAGGACGCGGACTACAAAATAAAACAGGAACCCAGACAAACCCATACTATGACAACGAGACACCGTGTCTCCTTCAGTCCAGGTGCCGTTTAATATGCTTAATAGCAGATAAAACTCTGGCTGCTCTACACTTCCCTTGCACACTTGCACACTTGCAGTCTTGTATTTGTCTGTACTCCTTATGAATTTCCATTTTTACCCCACTTTCCCTCTGTGATTTATTGTGTTCATGTGTCGCTGATGCTGTCTCTTTGTATTCAGTTTTTTTATGGAAACTCTGGCTGCAAAACACATTTTCTCTCCGGTGGGACAGTAAAGATAACCGTGATATATGTGTGGAAACAACTCTGATAGGAGAGTACAAATAACGAATGCATATGAAGTATGAAGCCATCGCACCGCTGAGGTTGCTGCATTCTGATTGGCTGTAAGATGCATACTGACTTTTTTATAATCGGACATGATGCATTGCAGTTCTGAAGGAATGCACCAGTATTTTCATTCACATGCAGAATTTCTCAAGATTGAACTGCAATTTTGTAATTCTACAGCAAACATGCTGCTTTATCGTGCTATTTCGATGCCAAAAGTCGCAGTACAAAGCCATCATTTACTGAAAAAAAATGCCACGGTAACTTGCTGTGAAATTAATGCAACGATGTCGCCAAAAATGTACTGTAAACATGCAATCAAATATTTTACAGATATCTCATGAACTATATTGTGTGACGCAAACAAAATGAGAAAACGATTTGTATGTGTTAATTAACGACTGGTGTGCACGATGTGGGAGCAGAACGCAAATTGTTGGTTTGTTATAATTATAATAACACAAACTAAACTGTAACAAGTTTCTGTAGTTTTCACAGTAATATTACTGTATACTGACCATATTCTTACTGTAGAACTCCTATACAGCATGTTGCTGTAGATCTGCAATGCATCATGGTCAAAATTCATTCCCGGGTGAATCTTACTGTAAATAAATGTTGCTGTAACTCACAATACAGTCATAACTGTTGATGTGAATCACAATACAGTAATTTTGAGCGGGAATACACCATAATACGTTTTAACATTATTTTCAACACAGACGTTAGGTTTAGCTGTCACTCAGACAGAGGGGGGAAGCGACATTGCATTTCCTCCGTTGTGTTACACAAAGATGACAGTAACTATAACGTTGTGTGCCGATGGACACTTATTCTCTCGACCATGGAGAGGAAAGAGAGGCTTCTCAACATTTTGGAACAAGAGCTACAACATTTCTGACCAGTCCTCACTTCAACTTCAGCAACAGCAAGGTAACAAAGCTTATTAGTATTCCTTCATATATCCTTTTTGCCAGCAATTTGCAACTGTACATTAATTACAGACAAAACAGTCTTCTCAAGTAAAGTCACCGTGTAGCGCTGCGTGACTTTAAGAGGGAAGCAGGGACACTTTTCTGCACTAGTAAGCTAACGTTTGTGTTACTAATATTACCAAAATGTAGTATTTGCACTTTATATTGTGATATAAATCATTTGGCTTCATATAGTTGATACATGGCATGCGTTTAGTGTAACGTGTAAATTCATTAGAATCCTTTATGTGTGACGCCGTCTTCGTGTGTGTATGTGTGTGTGTGCATGTGTGTGTGTTGCTGCGCGTTAGCTAAGGCTAGCTCGTAGCTCCATGGAGAAGTGTTGACTCTTTTCTCTCTTGCTAGCTACCGTGCGGCACAACGTAACGTGGGTAACGTTACCGAGCACCACTGAAGGTGAACCAGAACTACACAACAGGTCAGGTAAGACTTTTACACACACAACATGCGTGTGTTTTCTGAGCTAACTCTACATCGCAGACTGCACCAGCTGGTATAACGTTGATACGTTGCTGCTAGCTTAACCCTCCTGTCGTGTTCGGGTCTAATCCGACCGATATGCAACTTTAATCAATCAATCATAAATATTGTGTTCTACATCTGATTGCCTCAAGACCTTATGATATCCTCCACACTAGACATTTAAACATATACAATTGCTGATCATATCCCCCCCACTCACTCACTCACTCACTCACTCACTCACTCACTCACACACACACACACAGAACGTTGTACACATTTCAAACCATAAAAGCAGGTGTTTGTTATGGGAATCATCTCTATCCTGCTTCATGTGCCCGTCCCCCCACATGAACCACACCTTCCAGACTAAACTATGCTTATCTTCTCACTTTCTCACTTTCCCCCTAAATACACCTTTATTTGATAAATAAATATTCTTAATAATAGATATTATGTAATGTCTCTCCTAATAAATACGGTACTATTGTCTGTTTATTTTGTGTTGCAGGAAACCTCCACCAGGGTGATGTTGAGGCCCAGGTGTCCCTGCTGAGTCTCAAGGCTCATCATGTTGGTAAGATCCCAGTACCAGACAAAACACCACATACGCTGACATCGTCATAGTAGAAACATATTGTGGTATTTCTAATGGGAATCAGTAACCAATGTCTCTCTGTCCTTCCACTACAAGGAAGAGGACTCCTTCCCAGGATGAAGACTCCAGTTCATGAAGAGACTCCAGTTCAGCGAAAAGACGACCGTCCAGGGAGAGGATTCAGTTCAATACAGTAAAGTCAGTCATGGACTTTTTATTGTACTACAATTACTTGTTTCAGTTCAAATTGTTTTATACATTTCCCTCTTGACCTGAATATTGTATTGCTTCCAGTCCTTGAATTTTACTGTTTACTGTCAAATTACTTTAAAACATGTTTAAATTGTCGTAGTAACTTGAAAGAAAGAGGAACATTTAAAATGTTGTTCAAGAATACCATAAAAATGTTGTTGTTTACAAAACTTTTTTTTTACAAACTAAAATCAAAATGTAAATGTTTTATTTAAAATGTTGAAATATTAAAATAAATGACTTTGTTGAAAAAAACTGTCATTTTACAGTATGTAATTATTTTACAGTATTCATTTACAGTGTTAAAATGAATACAGTGATGCATGTTACAGTAGTCTAGGATTTGCTGTATACTGTACACGGTTACTGTGATGACAAGTACAGTATTAGTATATACTACTGTAATAACAATGACGGTACTGGATTATTGCTGTAAAAATGACTACAGTATTCCATAGGTACTGTGATTAATTTTACAGTAAGCATACTGTAAAATAGAATGCAGCTACTTACTTGCTAATTGCTGCCAGCAACTTACTGTAAATTCTACAAAAATCTTGTTACAGTGTATGTATCAACAGCAAAGAGTGGACCACAGGAGGAACACTTTGTGAAATAAAATCGATAAAATCGAAAGACAATGAGAAGAATTAATTAAAAAATTACAACCCTTCACAAATTGTCATCCTCTCCGGACGGCTCGGATTATCGTGTCACTCTGAACTGACCTCGGCTCAGTTTCTGCAGAAACACGCCTCCTCGCCGAGGCCACGCTCCCCACGGACACATTGTGGCGTTCCAACGCAACCTCCTCCCTCGTTTCTCCCGCGAGGACCATTTATTTCCTGCACGCCTCACGCTTTCTTCCTCACATTTTATTTTCTTTGTCGTTCCAATTAGTTTTTTGTGTGTTTTTTTATACTCGTTTTTTCTTCCCTCTCTCGCTCATCTCGCCCCTCTCTCTCTTTTAACAACAGGAACACTTGTCCTACATGCCGTCGCTGAAGGATTTCATTATAGCACAGTCATGCTGATCACATGCACACACACACACACACACACACACACACACACACACACACACACACACTGGCAGGGTTCATGAGTTCGCCTAGTTAATAGTTTATTGCTACAGGCCCTCTGACTTGATTGTCTTTTTAATGCCCATAAAGACTCACCAGGCTTGTGCTATATGTCTTCCCTGACACACTCGCTCACATAACTGCTAACTCGCTATACTTGTGAGGACGATTACAGGCATTCCCTGACATTAGCCGAAACCCAATCGAAGTCGAAGCTCCTTGTCACGTTTCAATCTATTCCATCAAAGAGAGATTACCTCTCTAAACCTCTCAGATGGTGTCTTTTTTTTATCCAGTTTTGAGGTAAAGTATGGCTAATATTTCGCAAAAAAAAACCCCAAAAAGATAAAAGTTGAAATTTTTTTGTATTTATTTTATTTAAATGTATTTCTTTCTTCTGATCTCTCATTCACCACATGGCCCCTAAGGATTATCTTCAGAATCAGAATCAGAAACCGTTTATTTGTGAGGAATGTTTACACAAACAAGGAATTTTTCATGGCGGAAGGTGCATAAACATTAGACATGAGACGTTAGACGAGACAAACAACAATCAACAATCAACGACAACAACAGTGCAATGGGTATTAAATTAAGTATCAGATAAAGTGCTCAGATAAACAGATAACGTTAATGTTAAAGTGACATGTGTGTTTAAGTTAAAGTGTATGTTAAAGTGACATGAGTGTTTAAATATGAAGTGTGCAGGGGAGTGACCGGTAAGAAGAAAGAACAAATAGTTCTGGGGGTGACTGGGTCATGGGAATAAACTGTTAATGTGGCGTGAGGTCTTGGTCCTGATGGGCCTCAGCCTCCCGCCAGAGGGAAGGGAGGGACTCAAACAGTTTGTGTCCAGGGTGAGAGTGGTCGGCGACAATCTTTCTTGCTCGCTTCAGTGTCCTTGAAGCGAACAAGTCCTGGAGGGATGGCAGATTGCAGCCAATCACCCTCTCAGCAGAGCGAATGATGCCAGACGGTGATGGAGGAGCAGAGGATGGACTCAGCTATGGCAGTGTAGAACTGCACCATAATTTTCTTTGGCAGGTTGAATTTCTTCAGCTGCCTCAGGAAGAACATCCTCTGCTGGGCCTTCTTTGTGATGGAGCTGAACCCACTTGAGGTCCTGGGTTAGGATGGAGCCCAGGAAGCGGAAGGACTCCACAGCGTCAACGGGGGAGTCACACAGGGTGAGAGGGGCGGGTGGGGCAGCGTTCTTCCTCTAGTCCACAACCATCTCCACTGTCTTCAGAGTGTTGAGCTCCAGGTTGTTTTGGCTGCACCAGGTCTCCAGGTGGTCAGTCTCCCACCTGTAAGCGGACTCGTCCCCACCAGAGATGAGTCCAATGAGGGTGGTGTCATCCGCGAACTTCAGGAGCTTGACGGACTGGTGACTGGAGGTGCAGCTGTTGGTGTACAGGGAGAAGAGCAGAGGGGAGAGAACGCAGCCTTGGGGGGAACCGGTGCTGATGGTCCGAGAGGCTGAGACGTGATTTCCCAGGTACAGAGGCGTGAGCCCCTGATGGGCTGGGGAGGGGGGGCTGATGGTCTGTGGCTCGTTGATGGAGCTGTGGGGGATGGCGTCAGGACTGTGACCATCTTGTGACCATTTGGAGGGGCCCGACCCTTAGTTTGGGAATCGTTGACATGGAGGAGTCTCCGCTGATCACGCCTGGTTAATAAATTACCAAATTACGGCGCTTTTAGAATCCTCATCAAGGTGCCCAGTGGTAGTCTGTTTTTGACAATAGTGTGTTTGGATCAACTGAACACAAACTGAACAAAGACATCAACATCAGACCTAGACCCTATTCTTCGTACCTGGCTTACTGAGTTAGCCGAATAATTTTCAGGATAAGATGACGTAGGTCAAGCTTTTCGGTTCCTCGAAGCAAGTTTAGAAAAATCACCATAGCAACACATACAAAAAATGTAACCTGCTCCAGCGCAGGCTAACTTAAATTCACTAAATAAACTGACCACTCCCACTGGACAAAAATGTCAGCTCCCTTCCTCAGAGATGAAGGAGCGATATTAGTTTTATAGGGAGAGAGTTCTTCCAGATCGCCAAGATCCGTTCTCACATCATCACGAGCGCAATCGATTCTGCCGACAAGGAATCATTTACGAGACCTCCTCGAGTCTCACATACTGTATGCAGACTGGATCACAGTGTCTCACAGACTTGATCATAGCCTTGAGCTTTTTTGCGAGTGGAACATGTTTGTACAGTGTCTGCGATGCGGAGAACAGCGGGAAAGCCGCTGCATGATCAACTTTGTTGAACAACGTTCGAGAAATAGGGAACTGGGCTCCGTTCCTCGTACCTGGCTAACTGAGTTAGCCGGATAATTTTCAGGATAAGATTACATAATACAGGCTTTTCGGTTCCACAAAGCAAGTTTGGCAAAATCACCATAGCAACACATCCAAAGACTGTATACATAGGATCACAGACTGGATCACAGCCTTGTGCTTTTTTGGGAGTGATACATTTTGTACAGTGTCAGCGATGCGGGGAACATCGGGAAAGCTACAGCATGCCGTGCTGTTCGTAAAGTCTTAATTTGGCGCTTAAGAAACTTCTGGATGTGTTCATTACATTCCCTGACCTCCTCCCAGTACTCCCACCTATCTAGAGGAGCTGCCCCCAGCTATGCCCTACACCCTTGGCATACCCCGATGGTGCTGCAGTGCCAGCTCCTCAGCAGGAGTAAAATCTGGTTTTGACCATATCAGCCCTCTTTTTGTTTGCTAAAATATGAAGGTGGACTCATAAGAATAGAGAGAATCACACACAATTTCTTTTCACTGCTTCAATTGATTGAATTTCTGATTATGAATAATGCATACATATATACTGATCCGCAGTACATACACAGATTCACACACATATATGCAAACTCCTAGTTGGGTAATCTACACATACATGTACACATATATCAACCCTGTCTTCTAAAAATTATGTTCCCCCAGAACTAAAACGCATTCTCAATTACGTTTGACTGGAAACATATTTTCTCCCTGATTACGTTTGTGTTTGACGTACTACAAATACGTTTCTAATCAACGTATCTATTTTTTTATTGCTTTCTGGGGGAACTTAAATTTTAGGAGACAGGGTTGCATATAGTACATGATACATAAGCGCATACAATACATATATCCTCATAAGTATCTACTAATTCGTATGAATTAGATACTCTTTGGGCTTTTATCTATTTATTCTGAAAAGTTGAGATAATCATTTTTGCTGGCATTCGACGATTCTACTGTCAGCAGGCACATTTAAAGAAATATAATCTGTTTGATTGGGGTGAGGAGGCCCTTAAAATTAGCCTATACATTTCCCCAACACTTACGCATTTAACATGTCTGATATTTTTGCCCTGCTTCTTGTCTAGCCCTCGCAGCGGGGCGGTGTTAGATTTTGCATTGATTATAGTCTTGAATAACACGCGTTCATGATCATCTCCTGCTCGTCGGCAGAGAAAAAAGAGGCTCTTCCTTTGAGTTTATTTTCCATTGTACTGTTCGAAAATCATGGTTTCGGTGATCAACGCTTCCTCCTTTTAAGTAGGACGGGCACTCGCAATTATCCTGATGACTGAAGTCTGGTTCAAATTAACAAGATTGTTTGAGCACGGATCAGCCTTTGAGAAACCAAGATAGCCTGACTTCAATCATCCAGTTAATTTAAGATGGCGAATAGGACATTTGATCGACTTAGTTGAACCACGTTCGAGGAACGAGGCCCTGAACGCTGTTTCTGTTGTTGTTGTTGTTGTTGTTGTTGTTGTTGTTGTTGTTGTGAGTCTAGGTCACCTTTAAAATCAGCTATGACTGCCATCCTCCATGAAGGAGCAACCTTCAAACATTCAACTCTCTCCAGTCAGCGAGGACTTCTTAAAGCTACAGTACGTAACTTTAGTAGAACAAGCTATATCACTGTATCCAGACATTAGTACACGAGACAGCTGATCTGTGTCTATTCTCAATTATAAATGACTCTACCTCAGTAAACATTGTAAACATGAGCTTATGTCTCAATATCTAGTTTCAAGTCTTCTTCAATACAGCATGATGTTCATTTAGTAAATTATGGTCATTTAGAGTCAAACAGACCATAAAGCGGGGAATGCTTTAGGGCGGGGCTACAAGGTGATTGACAGGTCGACACTCATCCTCAGTCTTTATATGGTTGCAAAAAAGCCAAGATGGCGACGAACAAAATGTCAATCTCCAGGCTTCAAAACATCCAACAAGACGTCACAATGACTATGTCCACTTCTTATATACAGTGATATGCACACACACACACACACACACACACACACACACACACACACACACACACACACACACACACACACATACACACACACACACACACACACACACACAGTGATGGAAAGAAACAGTAAAAGGTTATCAGTGTAAATCAACACTCTCCCCTGTACAAAGTCAGCCTGTCCTGCACTGTGTGTGTGTGTGTGTGTGTGTGTGTGTGTGTGTGTGTGTGTGTGTGTGTGTGTGTGTGTGTGTGTGTGTGTGTGTGTGTGTGTGTGTGTGTGTGTCCATCCATCCAGAAAATAAAGCCTTATTGAGGATGAAATGGGATTTTTAATTGGCTGAGCCTCGGCCTAACAGCGCAGCATGAAACTTCACGGCCCTTCGTACAATGTCACCGACACACACACACACACACACACACACACACACACACACACACACACACACACACACAACCCAAAAGCACAGTCACGCTAACACACACAAACACACAATATGGCACGCCCAGCCTTGTGTGCTTGTATACACACTTATTCAAAGGTGTGCACACACACAAACACACACACACACACACAGAGTCAGAGTACATGTCCATGTCAGGGAGTATTGATTAGACCATTTAGTCCAAATAGAGGAGAACACACTGGCCCCCATCAGGGAGACCTCCCTAACAGGCTCACTTACACACACACACACACACACACACACACACACACACACACACACACACACACACACACACACACACACACACACACAGAGTGTGATGGTCCTGTTAAAAGCTTGTGTCTATGTCAGACAGGGCCTCTAAGAGCCCGGCATCGATTTCCCCTTTTGCTGACTGACTGAGCGAGTGAGAGAGCATGCGCGCGAGAGAGAGAGAGAGAGAGAGAGAGAGAGAGAGAGAGGGGATGTGAATCGGTTGAGCAAGGCACTAACAATGCCAATCTTAAAGGTTTCATGCCCCTTCCAATGTCTAAGAATATGTGTGGGCGGTGGCAGATATGGATGTGTGTGTGTGTGTGTGTGTGTGTGTGTGTGTGTGTGTGTGTGTGTGTGTGTGTGTGTGTGTGTGTGTGTGTGTGTGTGTGTGTGTGTGTAACTGAGTCCCAGTTCGAGAGTGTGAAAGTCTAATATTACTGTCTTATCCGATCCGCCGCCCTGAAAAGAATCAATCTCGGCAGGCAAAGTGGAGCATTTCCATTTAAGCAGAGAGCGGCCCTGACGGCTCCGAGGCCGGGCGTTTTGATATCGGCTGCATCAAAGTGTGCCGCGTTAAATGTTGCACGGTCGGACATTGTATAGTACGAACGTGTGTGTGCAGTGTGTCAGACATAAAGAGGCCTCGGGGGGGAAGTTAACATGTTTAACTTAAAAACAGTGTGTAGGATTTAGATAGCAACCAATGGAATACCTCTCCGCTCATTCCTTCCTTTCCAAGCTGCTGAATGCAAAACGCTGTTTGGCTCGCCAAGAGGACACCCGTACCCTAATAATTAATAAGGTTAAATGGACTTGTATAGCGCTCTTCCACCATTCACACGTCTGCCCATCAGAACTATCTTAACAAGGATGAGACCGCTTGTCAGAGGCGGGATTCAAACCTGCGACTGGAGTCACAAAGGCTGCTGTAACTAAGTACATTTACTCAAGTACTGTACCAAGGTTTAATTCTAGGGTACTATATTACTAAATATTGTACTCTTTACTCTGCTACAATCATTTGCCAGCAACGGTGACCAGTTTCTTTTTAGATTTTAAACCATATAATGAACATTTAAATAGTATGCATTATTATATTATTATACAGTATATAATAATAATAATAATAATAAGACGAATAAAATAAACTTTATTTTTATAGCACATTTCACACAAGAAATTCAGCACAAAGAATAAATAAATAATTAATGGTTAATGATAATAATAATAATTAGTATTTGTGTTGTTGTTGTTATTAGTATTGTTGTTATAAAACATAACATCCAGTACCCCATATGTGCATATTTCCAATGCCCTCTTAATTCTTTTTAATTCTTTTAAACGTAAACTCAGAGTTTCCCGACTTGTTTGCATTTAATTTACGGTACGCCTGTGTGACTCTTTCATGACACATTTCTAATGAGTCTCTTGTGAAATAACATTGTTTTGCTTAATCTATGAGTTGTTCACGAAGTCACAGGGACGAAAACTGAAATGAGTTCGCACTGAATATTGATGTGTGTAATTCTGGATGATGTGACATGTGTCACCTGTTTACTCGTCAGGTCTCATCCGGTCTAGAGTCCGCGGGGCCGATGCCTCAAGGGCCGGGGTCCTCACCTTTCTGGACAGCCACTGTGAGGTCAACAAAGACTGGCTGCCCCCCCTGCTGCAAAGGATCAAACAGGTAGACCTCAACCAGACACATGTGTGTGTGTGTGTGTGTGTGTGTGTGTGTGTGTGTGTGTGTGTGTGTGTGTGTGTGTGTGTGTGTGTGGGCCTGTATTACTCATGTTGTCGGGACATGAATCTGTACATAGTCAAGTTTAATAAATTAGTGTTAAATACTTAGTTAGGTTTAATAATGATAGTTAAATATTTAGTTAGGGTTAATAAAGATAGTTAAATACTTAGTTAGGTTTAATAAAGATAGTTAAATGCTTAGTTAGGGTTAATAGAAATTGTTAAATACTTAGTTAGGGTTAATAAAGATATTTAAATACTTAGTTAGGTTTAATAAAGATAGTTCAATACTTAGTTAGGGTTAATAAAGATTGTTAAATACTTAGTTAGGTGTAATAAAGATAGTTAAATACTTAGCTAGAGTTAATAAAGATTGTTAAATACTTGGATAGGTTTAATAAAGATTCTTAAATACTTAGTTAGGTTTAATACATATTGTTAAATACTTAGTTATGTTTAGAAGAAGATTGTTAAATACTAAGTTAGGTTCAGGAAAAGACAGTGGTTTGGGTTAAAATACGGAAGTTCCGTTACTTAAGTACAGAAGTCACATGACAACTAAATCAACATTGTCGTTTCACACAGCGAACGACCAGGTTTCATCTGGGGGAAAGCTGAACATGTTTTAGTTTGACCCATCTTCCTCCGTCTTTATACTTCCTGGTTCATGATTAGGTGCATCTTGTGGGATATCTACAAATTACAGTGCCGGTTTCGTTTCAAACAGCCTGCGTAGCCACATTGTGGGGACTTGCCTTTCTTTTTTGGGGAACACGTCCCATATAATGTACACAATGTCATTACAGGATGAAGACCTGGTCTCAGGTCATCGTCAGAATTAAGCATATAGTGGCTACAGTCCGGGTTCAGGCTCCCGTAACTGAATGTAAGTCAATGGAATGTCCCCTAAAGTGTTGAAAACACAACTGTGTGTGTGTGTGTGTGTGTGTGTGTGTGTGTGTGTGTGTGTGTGTGTGTGTGTGTGTGTGTGTGTGTGTGTGTGTGTGTCTGATGACTCCGCTGGTCGAGGTGAAATAGCGCCACGGGAGAAAATAGCTGTCAGTCTGATTGCCTCTCATTAAGAAATAAGTGCTGCACTCTCTTCTTCAACCCGCTGTTCTCTCTCTCTCTCTCTCTCTCTCTCTCTCTCTCTCTCTCTGTTTGTGTCCCTCCTCACCTCCTCGTCGTCTCCTCTCCTGTCACCTTGTTATCTCGCCTCCTCTTCTCCCTGCATGTCACGTTTCTTTTTACCACTTGTCATCCTCCCTTTTCTCACCTTGCCTCCTGTTTTGTCTGTCCTTACCTCCCCTCTCCTTGCCTTCTTTTTTGTCCTTCATCTCATCCTTTTCTTCTTCCTCTCTCCCACCTCTCTTTATCTCTCGCCTCTTATTCTTACCTCCCGTCCTCTCCTCCCTTCTCATGTCCTCTAGCCTGTATTGCTTTTTACACCTCCTCTCCTCATTTCTCTTTTTAGAATCCTTTACCTCCTCTCTCTGGACCTTCTTCCACCTCTGTCTCTTTATTACTACTTTTCTCTATTTTCTACCACTCATGCTCCCTTCTTGTCTTTTTTTCTTTTTTACTATATCTCCTCCTACCTATGGCCTTTTCTCACATGCCACCTCCTCTCTCCTCCTCTCCCCTCCTCTCTTCACACCTTCTGCCCTCCTCATTTTCTCCCATGTCTTCTCCTCCTCTATCAAGTCAACAGTTGTTCCTGCTGATATGAAAGACCTTTGATCTCCATCTGTAGAGCAGCAATCAATAAGTAAACCACAGAGCCGATCAGATTCTGCAACTGTACCAACATCATCCATATTTATACCCACACTTTAAGTGTGTGTGTGTGTGTGTGTGTGTGTGTGTGTGTGTGTGTGTGTGTGTGTGTGTGTGTGTGTGTGTGTGTGTGTGTGTGTGTGTGCAGCTGAGTCATTCGTCACTGTCTGCCCAGTCGCTTTATAGTCATATATTTAGATTTAAATGTATGAGGTATTGATCTAGGTAAACACACACACTGCAGAATAAATATTCTCCCCAAAATAATTGTGTGTCTCGTTGATATAGAGCGCTAAAGTCTGGCCCAACTTCCAGGTTTCCACTGGCTTTCATGCTGTTTTCATATAAATATTACATTTTTTAAGTCAAACAAAAACAGGACTTTAATCTGGGAGACCGCTGTTGAAATCAAAAGTAAATGTTGACCGTAAAACGCAATGTTACGTAACAAAGTTATGATGGTTGTTGTTTATTTCCGATAGTAATGAACCAGGTTCTGAACCAGGTTCTGTTGCCTAAACCGAAGTGATCGTTTCTTGATAAACAAGCAAGATTTTCAATGCACCTGGGCCCTATTTCTCATACCTGGCTCAACAAAGTCGAGCAAATGTCCTATTATCCATCTTAAATTAGCGAGATGATTGACATTAAGCCAACTCGGTTTCTCCACGGAAGATCTGTGCTGAAACGGTCTCGTTAATTCTAACCAGACGTCAGTCATCTGGATAAATGCGCAGCTTAACACCGCCCCCGCTGCAAGACATAAGCATCGGAAATATATCAGACAAGTTAAATGCGTCAGTGTTGGGAAAATGTATCGGCAAATTTTAAGTGCTTCGTCACCCAAATCAATCAGATTATATTTATTTAAATGTAGCTGCTGGTAGTAGTATCCACATAAATATGTACTTATGAGGATATATGTACTGTATGCGCGTATGTATCATGTACTATATATGTGTATATACATGTATGTGTAGATTACCATACACTGGTAACTAAGAGTTTGAATATGTGTATGGGCGGATCAGTACGTATGTATTATTCATAATCAGAAATTCAACCAATTGAAGCAGTGAAAAGAAATTGTGTATGATTCTCTATATTCTTATCATGAGTCCACCTTAATCATATTCTACAATAATGATATGTATGGTGTACTAATAACACTGTCATATAATTATGAGTGCTTTCAACACATCCCTAAGTTTCTTAAGCGCTAAATAAACTTAAGAACAGCGTTGCATGCAGCGGGTGATAGTCTATAGGCTCGTTCGTTAGAGCTGCGCCTCGCCTGGAATCCAGACGAGAGCAGGCGGTCGCAGCAGGAGGCGTTGACAAAAAACTGCAATCAAGTCGGACAGTTGTCAGCTGTGTATACGTAGGAAGTCACAGAAAAAAGTACTTCCTGTTAGTTTCGAACTTTTGTTTACTTGTAGTTTACAGATCACGTTTGGCTTTATTATATGTGTTTATAAATATATATTTATATAAAAATGAGTGTGTAGCTGCATCCTTTGGTCTTTTGATGTCTGCCTGTGAAATACATTACTAGTAGTTTTGATGTGTGTTGTATAAATACGATTTCGTATTAACAACAACACAATAAATGTTTTTAGATCAAACATGAGACTAATAGTCAATAATCCAGCGTTAAGTATTACATCTACACATAAAATAAGAATTTTCTACAACACGTTGTGTTTACTGTCAGATCTAAGAGCCAATCAGCTCTCTGATGTGGCGACAGCCAGACGTTTCCCATCATGCACTGGGCCACGCAGTCGTTGGAAAGCAACTGCGGCGGCTGACTTAGTCTCGTGAGAGTATCGTTGACCACGTGTGCATGACGTCAGAGCAAGTCGGGAGCAAGTCGGACACAAATCTAACCAGCATGCATTGCGCGCCGATCACTGCGCAGAACTGGCTCATCTCGAACAAGCCGTGTTCACACCAAAACAGTTGCGAATTTTCGCAACGCCACTTCGCCTATATCGCGCCGCAGGTGAAAAATTCGCTCTATGTGGTTAATCCATTTTTTCGCAACCATCGCTGGGGAAAGGGGGCGGGGCTTATCTCTGTGTCTTGAAAACATTTACTATTTCCTTCATCCACCAGGTAAATAACCACTAGTTCTACTTTATACTTGTTGAGGAAGTCCCACACACGTCGGAACATCAACCGCCCCGTGTCTGGGTTCATAACATTATCAGTAGTCACACACAGCTCCGACTCCTCCAGGACGAGTGTCTGAATGAAGCCGTTTCCAGCGCTCCTTCAGCGGACCAGCAGTTTCATTCAGTAACGGCGGTAATGCCGGGTGGAGCTTCTCAACGCTGATTGGCTTTCGCAACTCTGCGTCATGCGAATTATTCGCTGGAGTTGAAATATTTGAACGCCGGCGAAAAAGCGGAAAAGCGGAGTTGCGAATATTCGCAAGGCCGTTTCGCCTCTATCGCGACGCCCGGCGAAAAATCCGCTTTTTCGCAACCTAACGTGGCTGTGTATTGACTTAACATGTAATCTGGACGCGCGAATATTTCGCAACTGTTTTGGTGTGAACACGGCATTATGTCTGTGAGACGGCAATCGGCTGCGCCTGAGCTGATCAATGTCCGCGGCTCGAGAAGGTCTCGTAAATAAATGATTCCTTGTCGGCAGAATCAATAGCGCCGCGTACAAGAAGTCATGATAATGTGAGAACGGATCTTGGCGATCTCGTAGAACTCTCTCCCTATAAAACTAATATAACTAATATCACTCCTTCATCAATGAGGAAGTGAGCTGCCGTTTTTGTCCGGTGGGAGTGGCCAGCTTATCCAGTGAATTTCAGTAAGCCTGCCCGGAGCAGGTTTACAATTTTGGCTGTGTTGCTATGGTGATTTTTCTAAACTTGCTTCGAGGAACCGAAAAGCCTGACCTACGTCATCTTATCCTGACAATTAGCTTGCTAACTCAGTAAGCCAGGTACGAGAAATAGGGCCCTGTACTCTGCAAAAACGTACAATGCCAACATATTTTTCTCAGTCACTGGGTTGAACACATTGTTGCTGTCGAGGACACTCTTGACAACAACAAAAAAGATATTTTAAAAAATGTTTGGCGACAAGATTGATGAGTTGCAGCCTACCGACAACAAAACAAACGTTCAACTGCTCTTTAATTGAAAATACCTGAAAGAACCTTAAAGACAACCCTGCAACATCTAAACGTGCAGCTTGCATGCGTTCCTACTGGTGGCCTTGTGCAGAATTTTGGACATGGAAATGGAGATTTGCACTTGCTGAACTATTATTCGTTCTACTGTGGATTATATTTGGTAATGAACTGTGTAATACAGCGCCGACAGGATACATGCATGATTATAATGATAATAATGCAGGATGCTTTGAGGGGACAGTTGGGCTCATGGGGTCATCATATTTTCTCATTTTCAAATCAGGTTGGGGGGGCGGAAGTAAAAAAATGGCTGAAATAAAAAAAAAACTGCTCCCAAGCGATTTGAAAATCACAATCATCCAATTACAACAGTAATGTCGCGAATGCTTCACCCCGAGTGTGGCTCGGCTATTAAAGCAGATGCAGAGGCGGCTTTGTAATGGGATGCGGCACGCCTCCCCTCGCACTGACCCTGCAGCTAATGGGCCAGAACCGCTCCACCTGCTCGGCGGTATCACTAGCTGAAGCTGTCCAGCCGTTCGACCAAACTAATAGACGGGCACTCCTTGATCTAACGAGGGCCTCAGATATGCCATGGTTTTTTTTGTTTCCTTGTGAAGATTAAATGGTAAGGGGGGGAAATGAGATGCAGAAATCTCTGTAGTTTCGGGTTTCAGACTTTATTTAATGGTTCAGGAGGCGACGACTGAGATGAATCCATAAAAGTCGTATGACCGTATGGATCGTAATAGTAAGGAGGGATACTGGCATAAAGGAAAACACTTTAAACCAGCATCTTCATCTTTTACCCTAGTTTCGATCTTGTTAACAGTTATTTATCTAGACACAAATGAATCAAATGCATAGCTGAATGTTATATTGTAGGACTTAAAGGAAAAGTTTACCATTTGGGGAAATGTTGGTTTGAATGTCTAGCTTAGCATAAAAACTGGAGGCAGATGCTGACCGCTAATCGACTATCGATTGTTTGAAGGTGCAAGATCTGAGATTTTTTAGCTTTTCGATTGCCTCTCAACGGATCTCAGCATCAGGGCTCTCAAGTTTTTAAGACAGGTAAGAGTGACATATCCTCCTCTCCTCCTCTCTCTCCGCCCCCCCGGCCGCGCCTCTGCCCATGCCGTATGCCCACAGACCAGCTCGCCTCCCCCCCATATTATTATTAGCTTTATTTTCATTGGTTGCTGGATTACATTTCACCCAGATACAACAGATACGTTTTTCTGATTGGCTATTTGTGTAGCCCTTTTTTTTTTTTTTTTGATTGGCTTATGAGTGGCACCTCACGTCAAGACCTCCAGGGGATTCGGGGGAGACGTGCTTGATTCCTCCATGGTGAGGGCAGCGCGACCAGGTCATGTTTGCGCGCTGCGGCACATTAAATACCCTAGAGTTTTTTTTCAGCGTGAGAAACACGATCTGTGGCGGGAGGGCGTGACTTAAGACCGAAATGCGTGACAGTCACGCTCAATGCGTGACACTTAAGAGCCCTGCAGCATGTCAACACCGAGCTGGCGGCTGACAGCTAACAGCGCTAACAGCCCCAACAGCGACAACAGCGCTAACAGTGCCAGATCTAACAGTGTCTTGTCTGAAGAATCCTCAAACTTTCTGTGCCTCTTTTATTTTATTTTATTTTTTGTGAGTAAAATCCAGTTCATACCAGAACGTCTGAAGGACCCTGCTGTTGTTTCCCAGAAGTCAGCACTTAAAGGTCTCCTTGAGACATCAGCTCACATCTCGTCTCCTCGCCCTTCACATCCTTGAACGCTAATAACATGAAAAAGCCAATTTGCCAACGTCCTTGTGCATTCATTGCATTATTTATTTATGTATAAAGTCTCCTCTCACTTCAAAGAGTCCTCTGCGTTTCTTATTTTCATATGGCTCAACAGTCTGACATCAACGCCGGTGAAAGTGAATACAAATGGGACAGAATTAGAGGCAAAGGTCACCCTCACCTTGCTAAATGTGGGGTAAACATGATTGGGTGCTGAACGACGGAAATTCCTTTTAATATGTTGCAGATTATTAAAAAGAACCTTGGAATATAAACAGTCTGTTTCACACACACACAGGACAATTTGTTGTATTGAAAGTTGATGGTCTGCACACAAGAACGCGTTTTATGATTTTATCTGGAACTTTGATATTTATGTATTATTTACAGCCCTAACCCATGTGTGTGTGTGTGTGTGTGTGTGTGTGTGTGTGTGTGTGTGTGTGTGTGTGCGCGTGTGCGTGTGTGTCCAGGACCCAACCTGTGTGGTCAGCCCGGTCATCGACATCATCAACATGGACACTTTTGCCTACGTGGCGGCCTCCGCTGATCTCCGTGGAGGTACGTATGGAAACGCTTTCCTCCGTCTACACTATTTTGAGAAATAAAAATTGAGTCCGAGGGACCTTCAGGGTGTCTTTTGATGACAGAGAGAAAACACCTGAGAGAGTTTCTGATTTATGAGGGAGCCCTTCGTGATGAGTTCATGGTCCTGCTTTCGCTACCGTGAACCTCAAACAACATTAATGTCCCTCAAGAGTAGTCCTTTCTTTGAATGTAATCTTTAATAAATAACGCTGGATTCATATACGTATATAAATATACACACATACATATACATACATACATATACATACACATACACACACATGTATAGTCAGGACAGTTATATATATTACATATATATTCAAATATATTATATAAAAAGGTCCTGACTGTATTCATGTAATGCTATATATTTACACTTTTTGCTTTTGTATCTGACCGCCTTGAGTTCATTTCTTCACATTTGGACTTGAGGATGAACTAATTAGAACATTTGAGGATGAACTAATCAGAACATTTTGACCTCACAAAACACTATTTTGGCCATAACTCAATAAGACCAGCGCAAGGCGGTAATTTTACTTTATTAATTATTTGAATTTGTTAAATATCCACACTCCTAAATAAAGCTGTCATTACTTGGACAAACAATGAATGGGAATTAGACCTCCAAAAATGCCAACCTTTAGCATCTGTATGCAACACACCGGCGCAATACAGAGGACTTTCACCTAGGAGAACACTGTTTCTGGCCCACGTAGAACTAAAAGTCAACGTTGACTTATTTTGTCACACTAGTCAGGTCAATCAAACTCTTTTTCCTTACCCAAAATAAGTAGTTTTGTCGGCTGAACCTAACTCCTCGCGAAGACAGAAGTTTTATTTTTAAAAGACACAACGTATACTGACACGGTGTCACTGACACGTCCACCCATGGTGCCAGAGAAATAGTTCATAGCTTGAAGCCTCGGTAGCGGGATAACACCCTCCATTTGTGTGTCCTCCATTTGCAGAACGCTGCTTCGAGGATAATTATCTGTGCAGTCTTGAAAGCTCGAAGCTAAATAGTCACTAATGGCGGTGAAATTGGAGCGTGCAGATTGTGTGCGGATGAATCAGTAACTGCCCTTTTGCAGATTGATGACACAGAACGGGCGATCCGAGAAGGACCCTTTTTTTCTCCCTTTTTAGCCTCGACATGACTCAGACAAGGAGGAACCAAACGGCATGATAATGCGTCAGAACAATTCACATCTGTGCTCGTCGCCCGCCTGTCATCTCTCACTTTTCTCTCCTGAGAAACTTGCGGAGGCGCTCTCTATCCATTAGCCTGTCTTACTCCAATCTTCCTCTCTCGACAACAGCGCTCCGCCAATCATGCTGATGATAGCGCTGTCCACGGCTCTCCCTCTCTATTTCACACAGACACACACACACCAATGGTACATAGATATCAATGGTCAAAGTTTGGCTCACGAAGGATATTTTAATCATAGATGAAGCTGTCGCTCATAACATAAAAAAGATGGTTATAAGATGGACTTTCATTGATTCACACATGCACACTCACAGATGGGAGTGCTGTGGCTGCCGCTCCATAGCCTGCTGCACTGCCTTTATCAGCAGAGTCACTCACTCACACACACACACACACACACACACACACACACACACACACACACACACACACAAATAAATAAAAACATTTTTAAATCAAACTTAAATTCCTGTGAGCACAGGAAGCATGTGAGCATGTTTCATGTCTAAATTGTTTCAGTTTATTTTGATAAAATCGATTTACCATGATTCCAGTCGTTGGTAGTATTGCTTCCCGCCTCATACAGGATATATATATATATATATATATATATATATATATATATATATATATATATATATATATATATATATATTTTCGTAAAGCCCTGCCACAGTACTGTGTACAATAATAACAATATTGTGTTGTACTTTTTCTTTCTCAGGTTTTGATTGGAGTCTCCACTTCAAGTGGGAGCAGCTGTCATCTGAACAGAGAGCTCGTCGGACCGACCCGGCCCAGCCCATCAAGTAACACACACACACACACACACACACACACACACACACACACACACACACACACACACACAAATAAATAAAAACATTTTTAAATCAAACATAAATTTTTCAGCTTTAGAGCCATATTTTACACTTGTGCCTTATGACAATTGTGCCTCATTTTATGTAGAGCTGAGCTTGTTCTGCAATGTTAGATGTAGTAACACATGGGTATATATCTCATATGCAAGTTTCTTTAAAAGGTGAATTCTAAGAAAAATTCTAAGACCCTGTGTGTGTGTGTGTGTGTGTGTGTGTGTGTGTGTGTGTGTGTGTGTGTGTGTGTGTAGGTGTGTGTGTGTGTGTGTGTGTGTGTGTGTGTGTCATGATGCAGCTTGTTCATTATGATGCTCTGTCTCTACTCAGAGATGTCTGTGTGCTGCTTCTGTCTGAACGTTGTCAACCTGCGGGGGCCGGACTGAGTCACCCTCTCCGTCTGGCAACATGCAACGTTTTTTTTTAGATTAACTATACTTGTGAGGACTTCACTCTGACTCTTTCACCAACACAGCTAGCTTTACACAACAAATACATCGAGGAGCTGTATTGAAGGGTATTTTTCAACATATTTCATCATGTTTTTATGTGTTAAGGGCTACAGAAACTCACAACTGCAATTCAATGATCTGGAGGCAATTCGGCAAAGTCAATGTACTAAAAGTGTCTTAAATCTGCATGAGAATATAGTTTTGCTGCCGACCAGGGGGCGACTTCTCTGGTTGTATAGAAGTCTACGCTTCATGTGTTAAAGCTGCATTCTCTCTACTGACCACAAAGGGGCGACTCCTCTAGTTGTATAGAAGTATATGCTTCATGTTTCACGGCATGATGTTCATTTAGTAAATTATAATAATTTAGAGTCAAACAGACCATAAAGCAGGGGATGCTTTAGGGCGGGGCTACAAGGTGATTGACAGGTCTCTACCAGAGAGTTCTCCACAGAAGAAGAACAGTGTAAAGAGTTTCTATTTAAAAATGCATTCCCAAATGGCCTCTTATACAAAAAAAAAACTAGGTAATAGAACTAGAAAATAGATTGAAACATATCAAAGTTACCTTTTTAAATTAATAAAACTGAGATACTATGGTCCAGGAGTAAATGTTTTTCCCATGAAAACATTCCCAGTGTTTTTTCACGTCTGAAAACCCCAGAAACGTCCAGAAAAGTCCTCACAGAGATAGAAGTTCAACAGCACAAACACCAGTGGCGGCTGGTGGCAATTGTTTTTTTGGTAGGGCCATCTAATCAATTTCAACAAACATCCCCGTATGATTAAATGGAAAAAAAGGCATCACGCATTACTACTTTGCAGTTAAATATTTAACATGTATTCCAACACTTTGACTTAATCTCTTATTCATACAATTCAGTATGTATATATATATATATATATATATATATATATATATATATATATATATATATATATATATATATATATATATATATATATATATAATATATATATATAATAATATATTAATAATAATATAATAAAAGCATCTCATCTTAATGCAGGTAAAACACATACAAAACTACAACATTGATTGAAAAACAGTTTTTTAAGCCAGAACACAAATTGGGTTACTTACATATCATATAATAACCGCCAGCATGCCTCGCAACAGCTTGTTTTGTGCCGTCTCTAAAAACTCCTTTAAAAACGCAGGCTGTTTTACAGTGCTCCTCCAGCACTCATGAGTCAGTCTCAAAAGCCCCACAAAACTTCACACAATCAATTATTCTGGATAAAATGTGCCCATTTGCATCCACCTCATTGTGTTTCTTTGCCACAGCCCGACGTCCGTGGGTAACATGTTGACTTAGCTTGATATGCTAGTTTAGTAGCTTGACAGTAATCCATGTGTGTCCTCTATGTGTGTCCTCCTGGTGTTCTCATGTTTTCTTTTCGGTCCACGTTGATTTAAAAAGCAAGCATGGAAAGTAAAATATGGCGTAAGCACGACTGCATCCAGCAGCTAGCTTAGCCAAACCATCCTGGTGTAGCTTAGCCGTCTGCACAGCTCAAGCTGCTCCCTTTCACGCCAGTCTGTTGTCTTATGGTGATGTCCGGTTGATCTGGACCAGGTGTTTTACCTGTAGTTTCTCCGCCAAAGGTCTCCTCTCAAACGGCTGTTGGAGGAGAGATTATACCGAGTTATATTTTGAGCAGATATCTTATTTTACAAATATCACTGGGTATATTCCATAGCTCAAAAACACAAATATTGACAATTTGTATAATTTATTAATATTATTATATTTATATAATTGCTGGCTCAAGATGGGCCAGGCCCGTTTCCCTCTATTGGCCGGCCACCACTGACACACACACACACACACGCACACACACGCACACACATACGCACACACACGCACACACACACACGCACACACACAAACATGGCCGATCTTCTCAGTTTATTTATTTGCCGAGTTATTTTAATTAATTTTAATTTCCTCTCTCGCATACAAAGCGCACACAAACTCCTTTTACACACTGAGCTTGACAAAGGGTTTTATGTGCTTCCACCCACACACACACAAACACACACACACAGTGCTATTTGCAGGCGGTGACGGTAATTGTTGTTAAACAGAGGGTATGTGATGACACGTGCTGGCCCTCAGCTATTCACTCACCACATTGTCCATGATTCTGTGTGTGTGTGTGTGTGTGTGTGTGTGTGTGTGTGAGTGTGAGTGTGTGAGAGAGAGAGAGATTAGATTTGTCTCATCGTCTCTCTTGTTGTTGTTGTTGTTTCCCTCTCTCAGGACTCCCATCATCGCGGGCGGCCTCTTTGTGATTGACAGGTCCTGGTTCAATCACCTCGGCAAATACGACACGGCTATGGACATCTGGGGCGGGGAGAACTTCGGTGAGTCGCCCACGCTGGCCAAAAAAACATGAGCCCCACTTTGTTACATGTTACATATGTGTGTGTGTGTGTGTGTGTGTGTGTGTGTGTGTGTGTGTGTGTGTGTGTGTGTGTGTGTGTGTGTGTGTGTACAGTACTGCTTTCCGAGCCAGGATGCGGAGGTTGGTCCTCTTTTTTTATTTTGGGGCTTCTGCAACTCGATAGTCTGACGGTGTGTTTAAGAGCGCTGCTGCAAGTAAAAAGTTGTTTTCATATTTATACTCGTTAAATACTCTCTAATCCGAGGAGACACCAGAAACCCTGTTGCTTATCTGCTTTATTCAGTTTGAACGGCTTGGTCGAAGGTCTACCAACTGCAACATCATCCCAAAATACTGAATTATTACAGTATATACAGTTATATCATAGTGTCAATATAGTATTTTTATTTATGTTTTTTAACATAATATTCTGAGCTGACTTCATAGTAAAAAGATACAAGTGAGGATCACATCCCCCGTCATATAAACTAATAAAATACAACAATGTGTACCGTAGAAATCGGCGATAACATCAAGTATGAATATCACCGCTGAGTGAAGGTGAACTTTTCATTCAGCTGAGAGAAAAAATAAAAAGTCTTTACAGTCTGACGTCCATCCAGCAGCAACATCTGGCTCTCCTGCTGCTACCTGCCTGCAGTCATCTGAACTGTGTATGTGTGCGCGTGTGTGCGTGTGCGTGTGTGTGTGTGTGTGTGTGTGTGTGTGTGTGTTTGTGCGTGCGTGCATGCGTGCGTGCGTGCGTGCGTGCGTGCGTGCGTGCGTGCGTGCGCGTGTGCGTGTGTGTGTGTGTCTGTCTGTCTGTCTATCTGACCTGGAGCTACAGAGTGAATGATGGTTGTGCACGCTCAGTATCAGTTTTTGAGTCAGTTTGCTGATTGCTGTACTGCTGCTTTTCTCCGATCAATGAAATACTGCTTTCTGGTTTTCCCTCTGTTTCAGACGTGCACACACACACACATAAGCACACACGCACACACTCATATGCGCTCTGTGGTCCTCCTGTCAGTCTCACAGGCTCTGTGTCTGTGTCTCAGTATCTCGCTGACTTCTCTTGTTCTCCTTTGTACTCTGCAGTGTTTCATCTTTACTTCCAATCTCTCCTCTTCCTCATCAAACCCGGTCCACACTCTTCCCTTCTCTCTCTCTCTCTCACTCTCTCTCTCTCTCTCTCTCTCTCTCTCTCTCTCTCTCTCTCTCTCTCTCTCTCTCTCTCCCTCAGTTCACAGCATCTCATTCTTCATTCATCTTTTTTGGGGAAACTTCTCTCTTTCTCTCCCCGGAGTTCAGATAGTGGCTCTGCTCGGTTGCATAGACACACACACACACACACACACACACACACACACACACACACACACACACACACACACACGCACACACACACACACACACACACACACATACATACACACACATATGATGCGGAGAGAACGAGCAAATGCATCATCAGCATGTCGTCTAATGCACAAGACGCACAAACGCACACACAGGACACTGAATCAGACAAAACACATTCAGAGTCCGTCAGCGTTCCTCATGAAACATTCAGAGAGTTTTGTCCCACTTAGCGTCGAGCTGAAGAGAAACACGGAGACCGAACTTCAAACCACCAAGGCCGTAAAGGTACCTCGTTACCATGACAACACAGTAAAGTGACTGTGAGGAGCTTTAAACTAGTCTTAAACCAGTATCAGTTTGGTCCTCTATAGACCTCCATCAGTAACCAGATCACCAGAGAGAAGTCTGGTTCTAAAGAGTTCTTCTTAAAGCTCCTCATCGGAGCCACCGGGTCGGATTCTGGTGAAACCAGATGACATCATGCAGGTCCACCAGAATCTCCTTCAGCTCAGACTCTAGCGGGGCCTCCAGCAGAGACCAGTCCACCGTGGACAGGCCCAGATCCGGCTTCACCTGCAGCCTCGGACCTGCAGTCGGAGCTCCGGAGGGAAGGGGAGAGCTCAGCTCACGGCAGCAGCAGCGCCTCCTCCTCCTCCTCTTCCTCCTCCAGGACGTATTGCTGCACCCGCTGGAGAGAAGGGGGGCACGGGAGAACCAGAACCAGGACTGAGAGGGGCAGACTGTCAGACCCTGCTGAGAGGTTTTCTAAAGGGACCCTGGTGCTCAGAGACACACTTTAGTCCACTCCACACAAAATACAAAAGAATGTCATCAAGTGCCTCATAATGGAAAGAAGAGTTACACAAAAACAGAAAAACTCTCACATCTATTCTCGACATGAAGTCAGCGATGTTTTGTCACCGTGCTGGACTAAGAAAAGAAAAGAGAAAATTAATGTCGCCAGAAATAAAAAAATAAAAAAACACCTTTTATATCCTCCAGCATGCGGGTTAAATGTTGATGTTTCCTGTCGGCAGAGATCTCGTTTCGGGTGTGGCAGTGCGGCGGCAGCCTGGAGATCCTGCCCTGCAGCCGAGTGGGGCACGTCTTCAGGAAGAAGCACCCGTACGTCTTCCCCGACGGCAACGCCAACACATACATCAAGTGAGTCTCAAAATCATGTCAGAATTTACTTTTTAGGGAGGATTTTTAAATATATATTTAGATGTATATGAATCTATATGTGTTATCTTTTTGAGATGCCAAAGGACTGCTGGATTTCTGTCAGTTTAATGGATTCAACCAAGTACAAATAACAACTTTATGAGGGTCATCATTTCTTCCTATGCATGGACATCAGAAGTTTTAAGGCCCCCTCTTATATGATAAGAGGTTTTGGTTTTTCATGCTTAATGACTTATTTCAAAGAAACTAACTTATTAACAAGAAACTAGTTCCAAGAAACAACATCAGTCGAGTGTAAACAGACCGAGCTGGACGGTGTTTACTGCAACAGAAAACGGGGATCAACCCAACAGCCAGCTGAAGTCCTTTCAGTGCGATAACAGACACCGGATGTTCATGCCATTTGCCATATTATGTATTTGTCATATTATGTATTAAACAGAGATTGCGTAACATTTCTCCTCATTGGTGAGATTAATGAGACTCATTAGCTGCTGTCAGTGACGGGATTTTCAAACAGCAGCGGAAAAAAAATCAAATAGTAAAATGTTAATGTTTAAGTTATTATATAATATCTTACTTTCTTTTTTTTGCTGAATTCATAATGAATACTAATTAACTCTTGATTGACGATCTTCTCGAAGAAACTAACAAACTATTTGTCACCTATACCAACAATCCCAGTAACTTCCCAGCTGACTGATACGACACACAAGAAACACTCTGATCCATGTGTGTGTGTGTGTGTGTGTGTGTGTGTGTGTGTGTGTGTGTGTGTGTGTGTGTGTGTGTGTGTGTGTCGTCGCCACCGACAAGCGGCTCACATCATTGTTGGAGTGGATTTACAGCTGCCTCGAAGCCTTTGAGCTGCGAGTACGACATCATACCATTAGCATAAGCTGTATTCTGTTCTCGGCCCTTTCAAACAGTTGAGAGTGAAAGATGTTTACAGGCAGTCCAATAATCCATTAACAGGGCTAATGTGCTCGGGCTGCGCGTGAATTGATCTTGCATTAAACAGATTAATCATGGTTACAATAAGGATGCTGGTTCCATTCGGATATACGAACCCGAGGTGCGCTTTACTGCACGGAGTGTTCATCAACGTTTTACACAATGTGCAGTTGTATTGTCCCTTTTGTTTGTACATGTCATATCCTGTATGTAAGAAGTGGACGTAGCCGTCGTGACGTCATTTAATGGTTTGTGAACTGACGTTTTTAAGTGCCTAGAGTTTGACATTTGGGCCGTCACCATCTTTTTTTTTTGCAACCATTGAATAGGAAATGACCATATTTGGACTGAGCAGGAGTGACGTAGAGACGTCATATCCGTCTCTGGTGTTGACCTGTCAATCACCTCGTAGCCCCGCCCTAAAGCGTCCCCTGCTTTTTGGTTTGTTTGACTCTAAATGACCATAATTTACTAAATGAACATCATGCTGTATTGAAGAAGACTTGAAACTAGAGATTGAGACATAAACTCATGTTTACAATGTTTACTGAGGGAATAAATCAAGAGAGAAGTCATTTATATAGACTTCTATACAACCAAAGGAGTCGGCCCCTGGTGGCCAGGAGAGAGAATGCAGCTTTAACACATAAAGCATAGACTTCTACACAACCAGAGGAGTCGCCCCCTGGTGGACAAGGGAGATAAGCCAGGTTTTAAGCTTCACTAGCTCCATGTTTTCACAACCAGATGTTGCCACGGAGAGAATATCCACAGAAATGGCCAATATCAAGCTCGGGCATATATTAAAAATGCATTCTTGAAAAACCTGGTAAATGACAGTAGAAGCTCACAGAAAAACGCAATTATAGTTCTTCATCACAAATTAATTCCTGGGATCCAGTGAACGCCAAACGCCGTCGATCCATCTGGCCTCACTCCTCCAACAGTAACTCAGGACCCTCAGCATGAGAGCAAGGCACCAACGCTGCCAGGTTGGATGGCGAAGCCTCTCTCCGGCACACGGCTCATATAAACTCATTGTTTCGTGTCAACCAGCTTATTCACGCCAGCGCTAAGACTTTTCCTTTTCCCCGTCCCTGCCTCACGTTACAGAGGCAACATCTGTTCCACGCTTTTTATTCGTATCACGATGACTTAGTGTGTTTTTCTTTGCAATCGACGCCCCCCTAAAACCGAGCTGCGGTTGTCTGCTCGCGTGTTAACTAGCTGGAGGCTTGACGGCGGCAGTCTAGATTATGAATATGCAGAGTAACAAAGAGCTGCTTAGTAATTCGATTACAGAGATTGTGCTGGTTCCCCTCACTCGCCGAGACCTGCAGCTGTGTCCTAGTGTGTGTGTGTATGTGTGTGTGTGTGTCTGATTGATTTATTTTAATTGTAAGCCTGTGTGTGACACGTATTTATGTTTATACGCTTACAAGCATCTCATAACCCCCACCCCCTCTCTCTCTTCCCCTTTCATTAAACCGCCACAGCAGTGTGTGTAACGCCTGTAATGGAGGGTTTCTGTCTTTTCAATGAGATAGTTCACAGCTCAGAGAAACTCAGCTAATAGCTAATTACGAGAGAGAGAGAGAGAGAGAGAGAGAGAGAGAGAGAGAGAGAGAGAGAGAAGAAGAGAGAGAGAGAGAGAGAGAGAGAGAGAGACCAAAATGTGTTCCATGTTGGTGAATAAAGACAGAGGGAAGAGGGTTGCAGCTCTGTGTTTATCCGATCTAGACCAGGAAAAATAACCAGTTGAGGATTCAGAGCAGACCAGATCCACATGGGGGGGGCTGGTCTCTCTGCAGATGAACACCGCCGATTGCTGTTTTCCACTCATTACCTCCTCTATTTCACTGTGGGTTAGAATATCCCTGCTGAGAGAACGGACCTTCTTCTCACACCCACATCCTCTTACTCATGGGTTCTTTCTTTAAAGGAACACTGTGCGTAACATTTAAGGAGGTTAATTGGCAGCAATGGAACTATGTTTCAATAAATGTTTAATCACCTGAAACTAAGATTCTTTATCTATTTTTCTTAGCTTCATATCTACGTTATCTGAAGGTGGGGATGCGTTCAGGAACCCGATCTTAAATGGGCCGCTGTGCAAAATTATTAATGATTGTAGTATCGATAAGCCCACTGGTGTTTTTATTGTTACTTTTTAATGTTTTGATATAATTAATTATCACGCTGCAGCGCTCATCATGCATCATCACCCATAAAATGTCCATTTGTAAAAAAGACACATTGTTCTGAAAAACAGAGAAAAGACTTGATGAGTTGAAGCAAATGGAGGTTTAATTAACAACAACACAACTATATAAAAACATCCATTTCAAACGCTTTTGCAGTTTACTGCAAGTCTCATCGTCGGATGCTCACTTCCTCACAAACGACGATGCGTCTTCACCAAAAAACGTACAATTTAATATAGTAGTAGTAGTGAGCTAGATAAATGAGAATCAAACTACACTGCACGAGTTTGCACGGATGTTTGAATATCGTAAGAAACTGTTGTGTTCACAACTTTTGAGAAACTCAGTGTTTAAAAAAAAAAAAAAAAGGCGAGTAATTGAAATTCACATGGTCATGGAGTGGGACATAAAACTTGATTGTGAGCTGATTATTTGTGTGTTTGTTGAAACAGGAACACACGGCGCACGGCGGAGGTGTGGATGGACGACTTCCGTCTCTTTTACTACTCTGCTCGGCCGGCAGCACGAGGGAAATCCTACGGAGAGTAAGCACACACGCACACACACTTGATTTTCACACGAGCCTGGTTCCAGATCTGTGAAATGGCCGTTCATCTTCCATCAGGAATGGGTGTTGTGCTTGTCGAAGGCTGTTTCTCCAGTTGGATTAAGAAGCACAGCAATGTGAGTTGTGGGGGCGGAGTTAAAGGAAACAGCAATGTGTTCTTCCTGTTGCAGAGCCAGAAAGAAAGTCTGGTGGTTAAAGATGAATAGAAGATAACCCCCCGTGTTTCTTGTTAATTTCGGCTATGAAATGTAATTTGACATGAATGGAATAATAAATACTTTATTGAAATACCCATTTCAGGATGGATCGGCACAACTTCACAGATCGCTGCAGTTGACAGAAATAAATAAACTCCTGTGACTGAAATAGGGCTGTGCAGTCTCCATGCATGTTTATGAATTTGCAACAGCGCCCCCAATGGACTATTGCAACCAGAGATGCTAACGGGAGCGGACAGGGAACCGGGCTTCGATCCCATGGACATTTGACCGTAACAATACAGAGTAACTCAACACCCCGTGAAAGGTTTTTGTTGCTGATGTCCAACAGTTGGTACCGTGTTCCTCTTTTAAACCATCACATAAATTGGTTTACATCGGTCCCCACAACGTGATTAAGACAAAAGTTCTGAAAAGCACACATTAAAGTCCACAACTGTGTTTAAATGTCAGCGTTTATCTGTCGGACGCCGGTAAACGCTAACATTTAAACATGGCCGTCGGGTGCCGCCTGCCTCTCCACATCACACACGGACATTACTCGTCCGGGATGCACGTCCACTTTTAATTAGCAGTGAGAATTTCTGTTATGCCTGCATATTGTTTTTGTATTCCTCATCTGACTGTCTGACTGTGTGTGCGTTTTGTTTATGTGTTTTATTTGTGTGTTTTGTTTGTGTGTCTCCAGCGTCCGAGGCCGAGTGGAACTCCGCAAGAAGCTCAAGTGCAAATCCTTCAAGTGGTACTTGGACAACGTCTACCCAGAGCTCAAGTAAGTGTGTGTGTGTGTGTGTGTGTGTGTGTGTGTGTGTGTCAAAGTGTGTTTGAAAGATGGAGAGAAATTGTTTAAATGAGAGTGCTTATTTGTCTTAAAGACAAAGGTCAACAACATTCACACTATGATGTCCAGCTCTCCATCTCTGCTTCCCTCTGACACCAACACTGAGGTTCAGGAGAGCCATGTTGAGGAAATCCTCAGAAATATGAAATCCTGTACGTGTTCCCTGGGCCCCATTCTCACTGCTCTGCTCAAGTCACATATCCCCACTCTCAGTCCTTTCATCACCAAAGTTGTTAACCTTTCCTTTCGCTCTGGCTGTATCCCACCCCCCCCCAAGGTTGCTGTCATCCGTCCCCTTCTAAAGAAGCCAACCCTGGACCTGGTGGTTCTAGCCAACTACAGGCCTATCTCCAACCTTGCCTTCCTGTCCAAGGTGTTAGAGAAGGTAGTTGCTTCTCAGCTTCAGGACCACCTCAAACACAACCTGTTTGAAAAATTCCAGTCAGGATTTCGTTCAGCCCACAGCACTGAAACAGCTTTGCTAAGGATGACCTGCTGATGTCAAGGGGTGACTGTGGTTAGCATGCCCGCCTTTTAATCAGAGGATCAGTGGTTCGAGCCCCGGCTCTGCTTGTCCATGTCAATGTGTTCTTGAGCAAGATACTTAACTCCTAATTGATCCCTGTTGCTGTGTATAGAGCAAACATGTAAGTCGCTTTGGCTAAAAGCGTCAGCTAAATGTAATGTCAGCCGATGCAGGATGAATATGTTTCACTGGGAAGATGCAAGTCCAGACTGCTCCCCGTCTCCTGTGGTGTTCAGCAAGGGTCGGTCCTCGGCCCCCTCCTCTTCATTATCTATATGCTCCCCCTCGGCCGTGTCGTCACCAGACACAGGATGTCCTTCCACTGTTATGCTGATGCAACCCTGTCTCCTAAAAATTACGTTCCCCCAGAACTAATACGCATTCCCAATTACGTTTGATCAGAAACGTATCTCCTCCCTGATGGAGACAGGGTTGGCTGATGACACCCAGCTTTACATCAAAACTGCCCCAAGCCCCTCTGCAGCCATGTCATGTCTCACCGCCTGTCTTGGGGAGATAAAGGCGTGGATGAGCAACAACTTTCTCCAATTAAACAGCAGCAAAACCGAAGCCCTCCTTGTTGGCACTCCACACCAGGTTCAGTCATCCTCCATAACTCATCTCACCTTTGACCGTCAGGTCCTACCCCTCTCCTCCACAGTCACTAATCTGGGAGTTCGGTTTGACCCTCACCTGACCTTTACTGACCATATCAAATACCTTTGCAAAACCTCCTTTTACCATCTCAAAAACATGTCCAAACTCCGCCTCACTTTAACCCTGTCAGATGCAGAGAAGCTCATCCATGCCATTATCTCCTCAAAATGGGACTACTGTAATTCACTGTTCACTGGGATCACTGGCAAGAACATCCAGAAACTACAATACATCCAAAACAGCGCTGCCAGGATCCTGAAGAGAGTCCGGAAATATGACCACATAACACCCATTCTACACTCACTACACTGGCTCCGTGTCTCATTCCGGATTGACTACAAAGTCCTACTACTTACCCATAAATGCATAGATGGACATGCACCTCCCTACCTACAAGAACTCATTACTCCCCAAACCTCCACCCGCACCCTCAGATCTACAAACCGCTCACTCCTCCGGGCCCCCAACACCAAGCTCAGAACCATGAGCGACCGGGCCTTTTGCTCGGCAGCGACTGGAACAGTCTCCCTGACGACCTAAGGGCAACTCAGACATCATGTCTGGGACATTTTTAAAGATATGATATTTTAAGGTTTTTGTGTGTGTTAGTTTAGTTTTTTTTTTACTTTTAAAAATGGAATGCCACCAACTTCATCACAGTGACCTTGGAGATTGTGACACAATCAAGTTTCTAGAAATCCGGACATCACTGTGTCTGCCGCTTTTATTTTTAATAGTGTCTTCACTTTTCCTTTTAACTACGCCCCCAACTGTATTACCCTCGACCTTCGCAGGGACAATATATAATCAAAGATGATATCGGCGCCGATACGAGCCATTTGGTTCCAAATCTGTGTCTAGTTTTGCAAATCTTCGGTCGGAAGGTATTGTAGCGACCCTGTTCAGGCACCTGGGTCGGGTGGCTGGCCAATCACAGGGAAGCAGCGGTTGGGAGGGTTGCGCCCTGTGATTGGTGGAGTGGGGCGGGAGGTGTACCGGCGAAGTGACTGTGTGTGTGTTGTTGTTATGACGAGTATGAGCGAAGCAACGTGAGCTTGTTAGCTGTTCAGGTTAGCCACTGTTAGCGAAGTACCTTGTCGGCACTACTACTGTGAGTTCCTTTGAATAAACCGGCAAGCTAAAGAAACCAATGTCTGCGAGTCGTACCTGTGGACATTACAGTATTTATTAAAATATCTCCCTGCATTGTTATGCCAAAAAGTACACAGGACACGCGATATGGTTGCAAATGACACCGTTTTTGTTTTTTACCAAAATACTGCACACACCTCTGCATCACTTTGTGTTGTGCAAATGTGGCGTACAATGCACGTCCCAGAATGCCACTCGCACATACAACACACACACACACACACACATCCACACACACACACACACACACACACACACACACACACACACAATACAAATGTCATTAAGACACATATGCGCTCTCATTTAAACACTTTCTCTCCATCTTTCAAACACACTTCAACACACACACACACACACTTAAATGCCCATTTATCCACACTGAAGGCTGGTGTTAATCCCCTAGAATGGAATTAACCGGCCTTCTCTCGGGGGAGGACGGCCCTGACCCTTAAAACGCGGAATAACCTTTAACGGGTTATTAAAACAGAGCGAGATAGCAGATTGAATTAACTCTACAGGGCTTAAGCCCGAGTTTATGGGATGTAACAAGAAAAGACCGAGGAAGTTTATCAAAGAGGAAGATTGGGAGGAAACTTTCTGAAGTAATGAGTTTGGAGAACCGTCTGGCCTGGGGCCGGATTCGGTTAAAGTTGCAGCGCCACTCTGATGAATCGCTGTCCAATGAACCGCCATGTCTGGATGTAATGAGACTGTGACGGAGGTGATCGGGGTCTTCTGTCTCATCTCAGCGAGGCCGCGAGTGCATCTTTAAATTCAGGCGATACATCCTCTCAACCCCGGTTGCTTCCGCTTTCAGTAAAATGTGTTTTTGGAGATTAAAGAGTCACTCAACTCAACGGAAATCGTCTTTTCTCCCTTTCTTGCGGTTTCAAGCCATGCACTTTTGATTTAATTTGTATCTGAATGTTTACTTGTTTACGTGTTGACTCAGTGTTGCGTTCCATTCATCAGAGTCCCGGACGACTCCGACTCCCAGACCGGGGCGATCAAGCAGCGGCAGAACTGTCTGGAGTCCCAGCGGGCGGAGAGCCAGGAGCCGCCCGTCCTCACACTGGCCCCCTGCGCCGGAGCTGAGGGCGCCCCCGCCGCCAGCCAGGTGAGTCCACCGGGTTGTCAGGGAGACGAGGTTGTAGCCCCGCAGACAAATATGAAGACCCTTTAAAGAAAGTAAGTTGCTGGTGTGATATTTTTTTGGGAACATATTTCATGCTACAGTTCTCCACAAGTGTATGATAATACTGCATGCAGCCAGGTAACTCTTAATTTCACCCCTTAGCAATAACAACAACAAAAAATTGTGACTGGAAGGTTGCAGGTTCAAGTCCACGAACTAACAGGGAAAACCACTGAGGTGTGTGTGTGTGTGTGTGTGTGTGTGTGTGTGTGTGTGTGTGTGTGTGTGTGTGTGTGTGTGTGTGTGTGTGTGAGCCCTGAAAGAGGGCTGAATCCATGATGTTCTGCTTTTGGCTCCCAGGTGGGAATGAATGTTTTTCAACATGAAGAATTTTTTTTTTTTTTTTATCTTCTGTCACTTTCTTCCTTGAAAAGTGAGTTTTCTTCCTCTGGTAAACAAATCAAATTAAAAAAATGTTACATCCATAGTTGTTTGCTGAACATTGGTGGGAAAAAAAACACTTCAAACACACAACATCGACAGTCTCTGAAACAAAAGTGAAAAAGAGCATGATGGGTTTTTGGCACGGCACACTTCTTAAATGAGTGTTTGGGGATTATTATTAGTAAATGATCTTATAAGATGATGTTTTTATATGATATTTCTGTGTTTAATTGTCAAGTGCCATATTTTAGGATAAAAAAGTGACAAAAATACTTGCAATTGCTACATTAGTGGTAATTAAATATTGCTGTTAACGTCAGAAACCGGAACCAGACGACGCTGCTTGTACATTGATTTAACTGATGAACATAAAAAAAGCATGAAGTCTTGGGAGGCGAAATACTCCGGCATGTTTGAGCTGGACGGAAAATATAATTGCAAAGCAGCACGTATAAATGTCTTATTTGGTATTATTACATATTAACCTGGCTTCATCACTCAAAATATAAGTTGACTAAAAATGGTTACTGTATTTCCAGTTTTGGCACCAAAAAAAGTTGATGTCTGAACTTTTTAAAGCCCTGCTTGTATTTATATCATCACATATATGTGTGTTCATAGTGAAACATGCCCTTGTTTAATTTATGTTATTTAAAGCTCATATTTGGAGGAGACAGTTAAAGTTAGAGCACCCAACACAGTGGTGATTTGCACTCCGTGCACCTGACAAATATCTGCAGAAAGACATTTTCCCTTTTTTTTTAAATCTTCTAAGCAAATTTGGTAAAAAGAATAATAATATGTTGTAATAATATAAACAAATAAGAGAAAAAATGGCTTAAAGACCTTTAAAACAAAAACCAGTTTATAAGAATTGTAAAATCTGCAAAATATGCTTTATCTAACAAAATATCATGTTCGATATTGTTCTTATAGAAACATTTCTAGCTTCCAAGATTCTGGTTTCAGGCCATCAGAAACAAAGTTGCTTTTCTTTTGTCTGTTAAATTCACAAGTGTTCCCTTTTAGGGAGGAATCGATAGCAGAGAAGCAGAGAGACCAATTAGTAAAAACCCAAACGAGCAAAAAACAGCCGTCATGCATTCAAAATGTCTTCTCACAAGTTTCTACCAGTTCCTAGAGAATGTCAGAGCTGGAGGGTGACAGCGACCCGCTGAGCCACAAAAACATCGCTCCGTACACAATTTGCCCTCAAATGTAATGAGCGCCAGAAAAAAGCATGAAGTCTCATGGCTCCTGTGGTCGGATGTGAATGTGAGCACGAACACGAGGACGCACAACTTCTCATGGAAAAATATTCACACAAAAAATAAGCTGACAAGTCAACGTTATTTTGTTATTTTGTTTTTAACCTTTATTCACCGGGGAACATTTCTGCTGAGCGTGCAGTTTTGGTTTCAGCTCCGACCTGCTTCATGTCTACCTGCACAACCTGTACATGTCTACCTGCACAACCCAACATGTCTGCCTGCAAAACCTGAACATGTCTACCTGAACAACCACTGAACATTACTCCGGCAGTCAGGTGCTGCGGCCGTCAGGTGACACCCTGTAAGGCTCCTGCAGAGAAGACGTGTTGAGCTACAGCACCAGTTAACCTTCAGTGTCATTCTCCTTGCTGCAGTTCAATAAATCAATCGCACGCTGAGATCAACCCTGCGGCGTCGAGTTATTCAAGATGAAACTCCATAAATCATCTCTTTTGAAAAGATCTCCCACCGTCCCTCCGCCAGCCTTCAGCCTCCGTCATTACAGCCGAGGAACCGCCATTGCGCTCAAAACAGCTGATTAGTAGTTTCTCTAAACACAGGATTAAGAACTAGAAATGTGATTGTTGTTGATTACGCGCATGACGGGATGCTGCGTCATTAACGGACAATGCATGTAGTTCACATCAACAAGAATCAGTCACATTTAGTTATGTAGCAGAGGGTTTATCTTGCGCCTATACTTCAAATACACATAACAGTACTGCAATATAGAAAGGTTGAATACAGGTCCTGCATTAAAAAAGTGAAGGTTCCAAAGTTTTATGAGCAAAATATTCCTTTATATATATAATAATATATTATAAATACACTTAGGTACTTGACAACAACTTTTCTGCCTTTCTGTGTTTCATTCCTTTTGTGTCTCAAAATAAGTAATAAATATGATCACTAGTCGCAGCAATATTAATCTGCTGGTGCCTTATCTTGTAATAATTAATGATGATAATTAAAATAGTTAACATGCTTTTATTAAAAATGTAAATAACATATGTGGCGCCCCTTTATTTAAAGATACGTGTGTGTGTGTGTGTGTGTGTGTGTGTGTGTGTGTGTGTGTGTGTGTGTGTGTGTGTGACTCAACTAACAGACTCAATGCTTTGTATTTGGTCCCATGCAGTTAGATTGTTGCAGTACAGTACAGCTACGAGCCGCCATGTTGAGAGCTGTTGGGAGGCAATACAAAAAAAATTGTGCATCTCATGCACACCAGTATACCTTTGCTTCTCACATGTTGAAACAAGAGACACTCTGAGTGACTTTATCCTCATGACCGCTTATTTAAAGACAAAGCCAGAGCAGCAATTTGCAAAAGAAACAACAAAACAAAACAACAACTGACGTTGACTGAATGACTAAACTGATCTCTTTGACTGTCTTTCCAGGAGTGGGTGTACACTCACGGGCAGCAGATCCGGCAGCAGCAGCACTGTCTGTCTCTGTCCACCACCTTCCCGGCCTCCCAGGTCCTGCTGATGCCCTGCAACATGGCCGACGGCAAGCAGGTCTGCACACACGCACGCACGCACCCACGCATGCACACGCACGCACACGCACGCGCGCGTGCACACACACACACACATTTAATGTGGTGGGAAGCCATAGGCGAGTCACTACTGTATATCATGCTGCTGCTAAATTAATCTAAATGTTAATTAATCAAAATTTGTCTAAAGATGATCGGTACACACACACACACACACACACACACACACACACACACACACACACACACACACATGCACGCACGCTGTGGGGCAGATGCATGACAGCTTTTTGGACAGGCAGCTTGAAATACTCTTCACACACACACACACACTTGTCATTACCTGACCACTTGACACCTTGACGGCGTCCCAGAAGCCCCTGCAGCAGAGAACACCCTGACAACTAATAAATCACCTGTGAGAGGGAGGGAGGTAGAGAGAGGGGGAGGAGAGAGAAGGGGAGAGAGAGAGAGAGAGAGAAGGGGGGGGGGCGAGAGAGTGGGAGATGGAAAGGTGAAGCAAGTCAGACAAAGAAGGAGAGAAAGGGAGGGAGTGAGTCAATGGAGGGAGAGAAGTAGCTGAATATCAGCTCATTACACCTCACCAACTGTTCAGTCTGCACGGAAAATTGTGTGTGTGTGTGTGTGTGTGTGTGTGTGTGTGTGTGTGTGTGTGTGTGTGTGTGTGTGTGTGTCTGTCATCGCTGTTATGCATTATTTGATCTATGAGTCACGAGTGACGGGTGTGAAAGATGAAGTTGCCACAAAAGAAAGAGATGGAAATATAGAAGTGAACACAAAGAACAGGGAGAAAAATAATAAACAAAAAAAACATAAAATAAGGAGATAAGGAAGTGAAGAGGGAGAAAGAAAGGCGAGCAGAGACATGAGAAGAAGGAGGCAGAGAAAAAATGGGATAAAAAAAGAAAGGAAATAGGAAACGAGGAATGAAAGAAGGGCGTGATGAGGAGGAGAAAAGCAGGAGATCAGAAGGAGAGAGAGAGAGAGAGAGAGAGGTAGGAAGAGAAGAAAGTGAAAGAAAGAAGGGAAGGAAGGAAGAAAGGAATAATTAATGAAAGAAAGGAGGGCATATATGAAGGGAGGAAAGGGAACTATGGAGGGAAAGGAGGGAAGGAGGAAATAATGAAAGAAAGATAAACAGGAAGGAAGGAAGAAGCATAAGAGAGGGAAAAAAGGGAAGGAAGGAAGAATGAAAGAAAGAAAGGAAAATAATAGACTGAGTGAAAGGGGGAAAATGTGCCTGTGTGTATGTTTTGTGTGTTTGTGTTTGTACTTTAACTGAGCCACTGAAGCGCATCGCTGTCATGTAACTGAAACTAGTAAACCTTTGTACAACACAGACAGACACACACACACACACACACACACGCAAACACCAAGTGCTGTCACAGTAGAGTCCCACTAGTGTGTGTGTGTGTGTGTGTGTGTGTGTGTGTGTGTGTGTGTGTGTGTGTGTGTGTGTGTGTGTGTGTGTGTGTGACTGTGTGTACATCAGAAGGCAGGAAGTAGAGCGATGATAGCTAATTAGAGGGAAGATAATACGGCAGAAACAGCCCAGGGCAGACAGAGAGAGAGAGAGAAAAAGAGAGGGAGAGAGAAAGAGAGAGAGAGATGTTATATTAAGGATAGAGAGAGATGGGAAGAGGAGAGACATTCAGACAGGAAGTGGTGGAGGAGAGAGAGAGAGAGAAAGAGAGAGAGAGAGAGAGAGAGAGAGAGAGGTAAAGTGGAAACGTTATACAAAGAGAATGAAAAATATATGTTTCGTCCCGCGGGCACCGAGCTGCAGCTCCAATGTACAAACCCATCATCTATCCTTAAAACGTGTGGAAACTGTACAATTTTAAGCATAGTGTCTTTTCAAAATAAAACTCTAATGTAGGTTTCCACTGTTTTTAGGTGTACTTGGTTAGATTAAGGCAACTAAAGTACTTAAAATAACAACAAGAATGTCTGTTATGTAACTTAGTGAAGTAAAATAAGTCAACGTCTCCTGGGTGAAAGTTGTGTGTTTGTTTGTTTTCATCCACAGCTGATTGACCGCCGAATGCTACGCTAATTTTAATGCAAAACAACAAGAAAAGAAAAACCCTCATTGAACTCTTCTTTGGAGAAGGAAACCCAAGAACCGCTCATGAAATTTGAATAACTGCAAAAGCCCCTGCAGAGGAACCGACAGATTGAGCAACTTATTGCATGTCAAGGATGAAGAAGGCGGCGTTCCCTCGCAGGCCACCGTCCGCGCGCTGCAGCGCTCAGTAACGAGCTGAATGCTAATTGATTTACTTTTAATTATCTCCCTTCTTCTTTTTTTCAATTAAAAAGCTCTGCGGCCCGTCGCTGCACCGAAATGAGTGTGTCATCTTGACAACGGCGCAATGGACCCACAATGCAACGCTAAAGAACAAAGCCGGCCGGTGTGTGTGTTTGTGTGTGTGTGTGTGTGTTGTTACAAGGCCTTACGAGATCAAGATATGACAGCGATACGCTTAAGAGGCCCCGCAAACACAATATGGCTGCTCTTTATAATACACACATTGTTACACAGATGTGCACACACACACACGCACACACAGACACACACACACACACACACACACACACACACACACACACACACACACACACACACACACACACACAAACAAACACTTGTGCACACTCAAATCACAGACACACAAAGATACACTTACAGATATTTCATGTCCACACCCAGATTATCTCTCTCTCTCTCTCTCTCTCTCTCTCTCTCTCTCTCTCTCTCTCTCTCTCTCTCTCTCTCTCTCTCTGTCTCTCTCTCTCTCTCTCTCCCTCTCCCTCTGATGACTGGGTTTCACAGCCACCAGCTGGATGAAAGCTTCTTTTCATGTCTGATCATATCTGCCGCTTTGTTTTCTAGATAAAGAATCCCACTATGAATAATGCACACAAAGAGAGAGAGAGAGAGACACACACACAAAGAAAAAATAGAGTGCTAAAGTGTGTGTTTGGTCAGAGAACCGCTGGATCAGAGCAGAAAGTGAGGGAGTCGTCGCCATCTAGTGGCGGCCGGGAGGAATCACAGGCTCTTAAAGTAACATTTCCAGGAGCAGAAGTTTACACTGCTGCCGATTTTCAAATGGTTTATGGGTGTATTAATTATACATGTTGACTTAAATCATATTTTCAAAAATGGACGATTGGGCTACATTGTTTATATTGAATATATGTTCATTTTTTAACCACTTAACAGGTCAGTGAGAGTCCCTGAGGGTTCAGGGTTTGAGGCCTCGGCGTACTGCAGCATCACCTCCCTCTACAACACCCTTTAGGATCAGCAGCTGTGAACTCTAAACGAGGCTAACCGTCGTGGTTTTTGTGGTGTTTGTTTCTGCAGCGGTGGCAGAAGTCGGGGACTCACCTGGAGCACCTGGTCTCTCGGTTCTGCCTGGACTCGGAGATGGCTCTGGACGGGATGGACTCCTCCCGTATGCTGGTCATCAGCCCCTGTGAACTGAGCGAGTACACACAGAGATGGGAAGTGCCCTTCTCCTGACCCTTGACCCCGTGATCTTGTGACCCATTTCACCATTGAGGAAATGACGAATTTAAAATCCAGATTTACTGAAGGTCAAAACGTTGTTAAGAGGAAGAGACGCAACAGAAGCTGTCGTTTTGACTGGAGAACACAACATTTGGGGGAAGAGTCAAACCAAGTGCACCTTAAAGACCCGAACCCCATCTCAGAGAGTCCAGGAGGCAGAAACGTTGCTTGAAGGGGAAAAAAAATATATAGAAAATGTTAGTTTTTTTTGGACGGGTCTGTTTTTTTGGAGAATGTCTAAGAATCTGGGAATTAAAACTACGCACAACTGTTTAGTTTATAAATTAAAAATAAAGTGTCTTTCCTGCAGCATCCAGACCGGATTGTGAAACGATAAATCAAAAATTCTTCTGGGAATCAGACCAGGAAGTTAGAGACTCTCACCTGGAAGGAAGAGGAGCAAAGCAGTGAAGGAAGAAGACGTGGGGACTTTCATAGAGGACACTCAAGACCACCTGACAAAGAAATAAACTAATAATAATTTTAATAAACACAGAGAGAAAAGGGCTACAGGTGAACAAGAGACACAGAGAGCAGTCGCCCTCACCACGCTTGTTGGCATCGTTCTGTTTTTTGTTCTTCTTCTTGTGCACGTTTTGGAGGATTTTGAAATTATATTACTGTTCTTTTTTTATTTTAAGAAAAAAGTGTCCACTGCTTTTCGTGGGGGGTCACACACAGACAAACTGCAGCGGGGATTGAACCTATGACCCTCCAGTCATGTGACTGTTGAAACACAAGTTATTAACGACACACCCGCAAATGTTGGAGACCGTTTTCTTTTTTTTTCTTTTTTATGATGGGATTTATTAATTTATTTTGGAGACAGATTCTCTACAAATGGTGTTTGAAGTTGTCCACTGCATCGTTTTGATATCCTGTTTGGCTCCTGAATAAAGGTGTTCTAACGGTGGTTTCTATGTTACTCTAAAAAGCAGGTTTTTATTAAATATTTGATATTTAGATTTATACAGCATTTAAAATCAAGAAAGTCAAAGCGGATTTTATTTTGTCCTCGATTGCTCCCCGAGTTTTTATTTTTTTTATTGTATTGTTTGTTGCCTTCCCATCATCCCCCAGAGTAATACTGCAAATCTTTAGAAAGATTACGAGTGCCTCAAAATCCGTGAGTGCTTAAGGGTGAAGATTGAGATTGGGGCCCAATCTCAATCTCCACCCTTACGGACTCACGGACTTTGAGGCACACTCCCGCGAAGTCCTTGAGGGTTTAGGGCTGTCCTACTGTCACATCGTAGAGTGCTTGAGGGCTCTCTGGCAGACATTTTGAGCCCTTTATGATCCCTTTCCGCCCATCAGCATTAGATGCCGACTTTGCCTAAGGGAAATACCCACAGTTCATAGCAATGTGACGTTAAACACGCAGTTCCCAATGGAAGCATGAAGACGTAAAAAAAGAAAGAAAATGTAAACAAAGAGACACGTGGGCGTTCAGCCCGATAAAATACATTTACACTTCAACATTACGGATTAAAGTTAGAACATGAAAAACACATGAAATTAGAGGAATGCAAGCAGAAAATATATTTATAATATGTAAATGTTATTAAATAATTATACAAACATTTCATTTTGACAAAACAAGTAAATAGATCATTTAAAATTACTTCTGATCTCGTGAGGAAGACGTTCAAATTAGTGAATAAAAAGTATAAAAGAAATAAACAATTGTACACAATATTTTCTCATGTGATATGTTGCAGCAACATGTATTCCCAATCATATTTAGACCAATTTAAGCCCTCACAGCCTCTCACACTCAACCACTTAGCAAGTAATGTCAGTAAGTCCCAAAGGGTTCAGGGTTTGAGGGTTTGAGGGTTTAGGGGGGGACATTGGGATTGGGCCTTGGTATGTAACTGACCGTCTCCTTCCGCATGTCTCATCTGACATGTTTTCAGACGAGTCCAATGAGATCGCAGGACCTTGAACCCCCCCCCCTCCTAAAAAAAACTCCTGCTTCGCCATGCGGAGACACCAATACTGATCAGACAATGCTCTAGTGCAGGGGTGGCCAACCAGTCAGAGACTAAGAGCCACATTTTTTACTGTGTTACCGCAAAGAGTCACATCATACACACGGGCACACATGAACATCACCCCATTCCTTCTTCACCCCCACCTCCCGTGAACCAAAAATTAAAATGTCTCTGTTACTATGACATAAATCCATTTAATTTAGGGTTTACTCTATCACATTACTCTATCAAAGATCAAACTTAAAACAGATGAAAATAACAAAGATTAAACGCACATTATTAACTTTGTTCAAAGCTTTTTTGTCACAGTTGAGAAGGACATAACACTAATAAGAACATGCATGTGGTCTGGGGCAGTGGTTCAACTGGTCTGTCTGCAGGACTCACCATCACCCGGGAATGACAAGCTGCGACCAAAGCGAGGAACATTTTCAACTTCTCAATTTGATTTAGTGAAAATATGGTGCCGTTTGAACCTGAGATAGTATCACAGTGTGCCAAACACAAAAAATATTCCCTTTCACACTCAATTAAAAACCCAAAAGTGCATCTTAAGGACACAAGGTAATACAACACACATAATAATGTTATAACTTTTTGAACATAACATTAAAAAAAAGGTTGGGAGTGAAGCGAACTATCACAAATAGTCCGGTGTGTAAACTCACGCAAGGAAAGTGTGTTGTGAACGCAGCATTGAGGAGTGTGTGAATATTCAATTCAGTTTATTTTATATAGCCCAAAATCACAAATTGAAATTTGCAAAAAAACACAAACACAAACTTCAATATGAACGCAAGAGCTGCATGAAACCAGGCAAAGAGCCGCATGTGGCTCGGGAGCTGCGGGTTGGCCAGGCCTGCTCTAGTGTGACTGCTACTCCCACAGTCTCTACGGTTACAGGGAAGGTACTTTGACTGACATCCGCCGTTGTACTTATGAGTGTTTTAGTGAAATGTTATAATCGCTTAGTCATGTTGAGGAGCTTACGGAATTATTAAAATGTAACAATCTTTTTTTTAAATGTAAACTGACCGGTATCTTCTCACAAGGGTTACAGTACTTTAGCAATTTAAATGAATTAGATCGGAACTGTGGATGAGGAGATAGTACAGTTTTAGTTCTGGAACAAATTATTTTAACCCAAACTGAGATCTTTTCCTAATGCTAAGAAAGTACTTTTGTTGCCTCAACCTAGCCAAGTAGACTTAAAATCTAAGTATAACTATGTTGGAAGTTTAATTTGAAAAGAACACTGTATGTATATTTCAAGTCTAAATTGTACGTTTCATGCAGTGGCGCGAACAGCCGGCGAGCTAGCGCAGACCTGCTTTCCATCGCGCCTCGGGTGGCCAAGCAGGGTGAGATGCGCCGCGGGGCGGGGAGGACAGCAGGTCCAAGTGTTATACAGCAGAGCGGCCAACTTTTCAAAAAAACTTGGAGTGAGATTTTGTCGGGGGTGACCAAAATTTAGCCGCGCACGCAGCCACACACGTTGGTGGCTCAAATATCAGGAAATTTGAATTAATTTGGCGTTGTACCCATGTTGTGCCCTGCATTCTGGTGGTTTGTGGGGCCTAAAGTCGTTGATAGGGGCGGCCTACTGGAGAGGGACAACATTGGTTACATTCTGTGAAGCAAAGACATAGCTGATGGTCCACCCCCAGGACATTTTGGTTTAAGTAGATGTTATTTCATGCATTCTAGTGGATTTTTGGGTGGTATGCTAAAGATGTAGCCTGGTACCAACCGAACTTAGCCCCGCCTACAACATTTGAGGTCTGGAAGTTCGGTCTGGCACTGCTCCGTTGGGGAGAAATGATCCAAAATCAAAAATTGTTCGGACCAATCAAATTGTCAGGGCGGGCTTTATACGATGATGGACAGATGACAGTAACGTAATCAACCACGTCACCAAAGAGCGCTTGGGAACCACACGTCATTAACATACCTTAGTCCAGAGGTGGGCAATTAATTTTCCCAAGGGGCCACATGAGAAATTTGGACCGTTGTGGATGGCCGAACCAATAGTTTTTGAGCTGCTACTGGTAAGAATACATGTTACAATAAGGCTATGAAAATAAGTTAAAAAATGTAATTTAATTTTATAAGATTTTTTTAAATCTTACCTTAAATATGTATGTTAAAGAGCAGCAATGTATTAACTTTAAACAAAAGCAATAAATGCTTTTGATTGTTGTTCTCATGTAGGTAGATCCAAAGAGAACCAACATCTTCTGAGCAGGCCTCCTCATGTGAGGAAAGTTCTCCTCTTTGAGAGAAGAGTAAAGATCCAGAAAGTATCCTGACTTAAAGTGCTCTGCCATAGTGGATCAGACCGCAGGTCAGATCCGCGGCGGCTTTGCGCGATTAATTTTCAATCTAGAGGCGGAGACTGCAGCGCGAGGCTCCTTGGGAGGCGGGGTCTCGCGACAGAAACTGCAGAACAATACGCTTTCACTTCAGTCTCCAAGTCGGCAACACTGCCCGTCGTGAAGCTGCCTAAGCGCGCGCGCGTGCGCGCACATATAAATAAATCGCCTTCAAAGTAAAAGCAGTGCCGTTTGTATTGCATTCATGGCGTGCACCTTATTTATTTATTTTTAATTTTTGATTGACCTCGCGCGGGCCAGACTGGGAGAGCCCGCGGGCCACATCAGGCGAAAAAGTGTTGCGAAAATTCGCAACTCTTTTGGTGTAACGCAGCATAAATTGTGCTCCTGGGAACTGACTTGCACCCCTCCCTTTATATTGATCTTTTATGGGGATATGTGAATATTTACATAAGAATAATCAGCTCAGTGGGTTCAGCAGTGCAAAATACCTTTACATCACAAAATGATCATGAAGAGAGAAATAAGAGGTGTTTTATGTTTCTGCTTCTCATCCAAATTAAAGCACATTGCAGAGAAGTGAGACACACACACACACAGAGAGAGAGAGAGAGAGAGAGAGAGAGAGAGAGAGAGAGCTCTTCTTCCTCAGAGACCACCGTTCTTCATCTGTCACCATGAGCTTCACGTCGGCGTGTCACAAAACGGAATAACAGAACAGTGGGCAGCTGGCGTTTTGTCTCGTTGACCCGTTAGTAACCACACGATTGTCCCACATAGATGCTCGCTTTCACGTAAGTAGACTGTGACCTTTTGCATTTGGCGACCCTTGTTTTTTTGACAGCTGCTCTTCAACTATAATAAATAAAACCTTAGCGATAGTGGTGTTTAATATATTTGCCGATTTTACGGATTTCCGCCCGTAATGACCACACGTGACATTTTAGGATTCTCACGATAAAAAAAAAGCAGCGATGTCGTCGTGAGCCACGTTTCCAGTCGGACCACTATTTCCACTGCACAGAGGTGGCTGTAGTCCGTTCATTATCCGCAGTGTGATTCGACTTCCATAAGACAGGTTCCTGCAAGATGAAGAAAATAGATGCTGCTTTTAAACGCTCTCGGACATATCGGACTTATCTGTATTAACGAACGTACGGTGGTAAAAATCAAAAAAGAAGACGTATAACAGAGTATTTTGCTGCTAACCTTTTTTATGTCACTATCAGGCAGTCCAGTGGAAGTTCAAACCAATATTGGCATTATGTTTCTTTAGCTAATAACCTTAACAATTAGTTTCTAACTGCAACTGTCGTTTTTCCTGGTTCGCTTATCTTCTTCTTCGTCTTCTTTTTGTCGAAATTTCACAAAGTGTTCCGTCTGTTGAATACAAATCAATACAAAAAGACGTCACGCATCCCGTCAATCGCACGAAATGCAATATAACATAATTCCAACTCATTCGGTGTACACGAAGGCACCACGGGTTCCGCGGCGCGTTTACATGACGCGTAATGCATGGGACTCAGAAAACCTGCGGCGGCTTGTTTTTAAGCCAGTTGAAAACCCACAAAAACTCATAATGTTCGCCGATAATAATTGTTCTCGATGTTTCGAAACCGAAACTTAAACGATGTCTCTTCCACCGTCGGAGAGAAGTAAGTTTACATGAACTAAACATAAAAACAATGACATTAACATTCCAATTGACATTACAATTGACATTCATTTGTTGATGCAGAATTCACATTTTAAACGACTATTTCTGTACGTTAATATATATTTGTTTAATTAGTTGAACCCCACATAGCTCTCAGTATTTTCTTTTCTGTCCTATATTTAATTAATAACCCTTTGTCTCCATTGTTATATTTACTGGTGCTGTAATTAATGCATTCGTCAAGCAACGGAAATATCAGGCATGTTAAATACATTAATTAATTATCAGACATTTGCTGCTTAATCTTTGTGGTTTATAAATGTGGAACAGACATGAAACAAATAAAATGTGACACCTTCCTCACCATTTTCTGATTTTTTTTTTTATCTTAAAGATAACTGACAGTTTATTAGGAAAACATATTAGTGATTGTGTTAAATAAACGTGTTAACTTGCTCCAATCCTCTCTAATGTTTACCTGCGTCTATTCACCTGCCTAATTATTTACTTATCGATCAGTCCGCTGGTCTGAAAAATGTCAGAAATTAAACATTTCCAGCCCCAAAAGTCAAAGATGATGATTAACTGACACATTGGACATTAATTCATCTCTCGATCGCCCGGCTGTTGACGTGTTTCTCTCTCTCTCCTCTTTTCAGCTGCCCCATGTTCCTCCGTCAGCTGAGATCCATCAGCTCCTCCTTCCTCCTCTGCAGGGCTGGCTTCAGGAGCAGCAGCTCCTCCTCTTCCCAGCTCCCCCATAACTTCCTCTCTCCTCCCCCATGGTGGTCGATGCACGGACCCCCACCCTGGCCTCCTCGACTCCCCCCTTGCCACCCAGTGGCCCGTTGGGGCCCCTTTGGTATCGCGCCGTGCCCTTGGAGCATCGGCCCGGGTAGCTTTAGCGACGGCGACTGGCGTTCGTTCTCCTCCACCCCCGGCCTCATGATGGAGCGCCCCCGTGGAGACGGGGCGCCTCCTCTCAAACGTAGGAGGAGCTCCGAAGAAAATGATCGTAAAGCAGGAGGAG